>NC_138372.1:3733327-3785171 GCF_054177405.1 Leptonychotes weddellii
CACACACACACACACACACCCTCGCAGCTGCCTCGTCACCCCCTCCTGGCCACACACACACACACACACCCTCGCAGCTGCCTCGTCACCCCCTCCTGGCCCCCACGGCCTAGCCCTGTACCACATACAGTGCTACTGTGAAATCACTTGTCTTCAAACCACTCCCCTGCCCAAACCCAGAAAAGCAGTGCCTTGCCTCCAGCCCCCTTCCTCAGGGCTGTACCCACTTGGACTGCCTCTCACCTCCTTACTCATGTGTTTTTTCCACTTTGAGAACATCTTCCCCACTGATCTACCGCCAAACAACCCCTCCAGGCCAAGAACATCTCCCAGCTCTCAGGAACTTCTGTGCTGCGTGGGAAACCCACCACTCCACCCCTGCCCGCTCTGACGGACCCCCATGGACACGTGTCTACCCCAAGGGGAAGACTTCCACCCAGAGAGCCAGGCACATGCCCTCGACTTATTCCCATCACTGCTTACAGGGCACTTAACTGTGTTTCAAGCACAAGCTAAGCCCTTTCCAACCAATAAGCCCCCACAGCAAACCTCGGAGGTGGCACTGCTGTTCGCAATGTGTGAAGGCAGAGAGGCCAAGCAGCCAGCGTGAAAGCCAGGACTGGCCCCGTCGATGATCCCGGGGCTTGTGCCCCCAAAGCCACCACACACGTGTGGCTTCATGACACACCCTGTAGTGGGCTTCCCAACGGCAGGCCACAACCTGTCCCTGAGTCCTGAAATCCACTCCGTGCATCCTCCAAGTAAGACAAGAAATAGAGTATTTTGTACACAGTAAGTACTATCCTGGAAAAGACCTGTTCCATTTTTATAAGTGTGCGTGTGCTGGGCCACAGCGTAGAAAGACCTATGGTCACAGAGGTAGGCAAACTCTCTAGTTCTAGAGCACTTCGGTATGTAGGTAGCATTCATGGCAAATGACATGATTCAACTACAGTCAACTTGTTCTCAGGGAACAGGATTGTTGATGCAGGAGAGTCTTAGGTTTCAGAAATGCAAGTATTAAAATAAGTCCCATGTGGACTGTCCTGACCCTTCTACACCATTGGGGGTCACCAGAGAGTCCCCAACAGACCACACATTGCCAATGGAATGCTTGGGGGGCCCCAGACTGGATTTTCCCAAAGAGGTGAGGAGTCTCCTAAGCTCTGGTCACATTCTCTGGCCAAGTCTTTCTAGGACCAAGAGAACATATTCAAGAGGCAATAGGCAGGAAACAAGGCTTGGTCTGCAACCTGAGACAGCATAAACCTCTGTAGCTCATGTTAAATCCAATCTAGACCTTTGCCTCATCAACAGCAGCCTCGAATGAAAATCAGAATCCACTTGAGCAGCAGAAGGCTCTCTCTTCCCAAAGCCCCATCTCTGTCCTCAGAGCACCCACTGGGGTGCTCCAGATCTAAGTTAAAGAAGCAGGGAAGGGGTAGAGCAGATGGGGTAAGAGCACCTAGAATCGCCAAGAGTTCACAAGTTTAGGACACCCAGATTTTATGTACATAGTAAAAAAAGTGTTAAGGACTACATGGGTTCTTTTGCATTTTATTTTGTTCTCACTCAAAACACGACAGGGGGCACATGCACCTATTTAAAGGAGACCAACAACCTAATAAATCCACTGAAATCCACTGAATTGTACACTTTGAAATGGTGAATTTTATGCTATGTGAGTTATGTCAATCTTTAAAAATGTAAAAGAAATTAAAGGCAACCACTGTCATTTCTGATACTGTACCTGGGTTCCAATACTCCAGTAAAACCACCCAACATAGGAAGGATGCCGGAACCAAGCGTACACTCCGCTTGTGACCAGAGTGTGGGTTTCTGATTTTTCATTCTGCACCACGTGGTTGAAATTGGAGCCAGCTGTGAACATCGCCGCTTTCCTCAGACATTCTCCAAAGACCACCATCAGCAGCCCCATGGCACTGAGCCAGGTGATCTGCTTCAGTTCTGGAGGAGAGACATGTGACAAACAGGAAATGAAGACATGGGACTGTGGAGCTCCCCCTGCGGATGCTTAAAATTAACCTATTTTTCCAAGGCTAGCAACATTAGGAAACATGCTAGTGAATAATTAGCATTTGTCATCACATTAAAATTTAATTATAAGCAAAACACATTCCCCTAAGTTGTGCTGTTCATCTGTTTAAAGTGCCAACAACCCAATTAGAGTGTCTTGGCAAAGACATGATGGACTCCCCATCCATGTCCCTCAGCCACATGCCCCCTTCCTTCCCTTGGGGACAAGGAGAGCTAAGTGAAGCAGAGAAGGATCTAGTGTTTCGCGCCCTGGCTCTTTACTGAATCCTGGGATCCACGTACATTTTACTTAATTTGCTGTGGAAAGTTCAATTGGAGAGGTTTCAGATGCAGAGGTTTTTGCTAACAAAATCTTCACAAGAAAAGTCTCAAGTCACACAAAATGAACAGATGCAAATCTCTGACTGTAAAATTAAGATTACAGCTATCACAGGTTGGTATATTAGATAGTGTGGTATGTTATGGAAGGCTTAAGGCAAATGGTCAACACGTCCTCCATTCAAAATCCAGAAGTGGAATTCACAGGCTCTGCTTGTCCTTTATAAAGAGCTTAGTGAGGATAGACATCTGCAGAAAATCACTCCGGGAGATTATAGCTGAGAGGTGAACCCACGTCACTGCCCTCAGGCCTGCACAAAACCACCTTTCTCCCCTCCGGAGGAGAAAGGAGGACACACTGACCTGGCCAAAAGATATTTTCTAGTGTGAACTCTATCCAAGAAGAAAGAGCAGCTACTGTATACTCCAGACTGTGATTCAGGAGAAAGGAATCCAAGGACAGACTTTTGGGATTATTGACTGCTGTGACTAAGTATTCAGAATAATGGAATAGTGACAAGGAGCACATATACCTGTTTAAAAACAAAAAGAAAGAGAGGTAAGTTGGGGCAAGGGAATCAAGTCAGCCGTAACTCAAAGTACAAATTTGGGTCTGCTGAACTGTCCCTGAATTCTAAGAGGAGGTCCCGTTGTTACCTATCTGAGAGTGGACAGCAGGCACCCACATGTAACATGGCTGCTCAGGTTTGCAGAAGGTGGGGTTTTAAAAGGACTACATGTGGAATGTAATAGACCAAACAAACAAACATAGGTAGGGAAGGCATTATGGGCCTTTCACAGTCTTTTAAAAATGATACTACACACAGTAAAGTATGAGAGTGGGACATAATCAAAATAAAGCAGTGATGTATGTTGAATACAAAAATTCAACAAAACAAATAATTCCAGCAAAGAAGGATTAGATGGCTCAGAGTATTGATAACAGGAGATAAAGCTTTTTACCTTGAAGCCACTGGTTCATATCCAGGTCAGGGACTAGAAGGCTCAAGGGCCTGAAATCATAGTGTAGGGAAAAATCCTACACTGGCCGTGGGGGATGCACTAGATGTGACCTAATAGAAATTAGAGATGGAAAAGGCCTGTGAAGACGAGCCAGAGCCTTGCCCCTTCCTGTCACCGAGGACCTGTACCCTCTTCTGGGAAGGGCTCGTCACATTACTGATGAGGGCACCTACGGGGCGGGTGCCAGGGAGACCTGTTTCTGCCTGCAACAGAAGCAACCGGCGGGCTCAAGTTCTTAGGGTCCAAGACATAGGAATCTAGGTGGAAGTTAGAGACCTTACAGAAACCTAAACAGCCTTCGGCCAGTCAGAGATGAGACACAGGGATGAGGAAATACCACGTCTGACCCTCTGATTCTCCCACCCCCACCTCAAAACCATTATTCCCGAAGTACTTCTTACCAGCCAAAGTGATTCCAAGAAGACTGGCTAAAACTTAGCAACATGCCGCAGCCGAACACAAAGCCAAGGAAACAAGCTCGGATGGCTATCTGAAACGGACCCAAAAGAAGCTCAGTCACCTGGCTGCTCCCTGAGCACACAGGGAGCACCCACCCAGTGTGCAGGAGCACACATCCTACTTCCTGGGAGTAGGCTACTGGCAAACACGAACAGCTGGTGTGCTCGGAGATTAACAGGGTGAAGCAGGGGTGCCTGGGCTCCAATCCCGCGTCCACCCCTCTCTGGCTGTGTGGACTTGGGCAAGTTCCTTAGCCTTTCTGGACCTCGGGTTTCCTCATATACACAATGGGGATAGTAACAGTACCTACCTTGTAGGATTGCTGTGACGAGTACCCATGTAAAGCACTTGAGAGTAAGCGCTACGTAAGTTTTAGCTGCCATTGCTATTATGCAGAGCCGTGGGAAAAACCGCATGAACCTAGTTTATTGGCTGGATTTTCCCAAGACCACGCAGCGAATCTAGCCCAGGCAAGCGGGACTCCGCGCCCAGCCCCCTCTGACCTGAGACTTGGCAGCAGGTAAGTCTCCACACCTTAAATTACATAAAAGAACTCGTGGGCCCGCTCCCTCCCCACCCCACGCGCCTCTGCCGCAGGTGCTGAACAGCACCAACTGCAATTTCCCACTCACTCTGCCGGAGATGTGGGGGCCCGCGCCCCGCGAGCCTGGGTCCCTCCTGCCGCCCGAACTCGCCGACAGAGAACACGACAGGGGGACGCGGCCCCCGTCCCCCGCGGGCCCAGCTCCCGGCCCGCCCCGACCCCGACCGGACGGAGCCCGCGCGCCGTGCCCAACCCACCGGGCTCCCGCCCTCGCCCCGGCCCCGGCCCGCCTCGCCTCCGCCCGGCCCGCACCTGGTAGCGCGGCGGCCGGTAGAGCAGCAGCAGCAGCGCGTTAAGCCCGGCCACGTAGAGGGCCAGCCCGGTGCGGCCCTGCAGGCCGGCGCGCGTGAGCAGCGGCAGCGCGAGCACCGAGGCGCCCAGCAGGAAGGTGGCGAGGCTCAGGCGCGCCTCGGAGCCCGGCGGAGCCCGCGCCGCGCAGCCCACCATGGCGCCGGGCGGCCGACGAGCGGGCGACCGCGCCGGCTGTAGCCCGGGGAAACCCGCCCGCCGCGCCTGCGCACTGCGCCGCCGACGCCGACCGGGAAGCGCCGCTGCCCAGAGCCGCGCGCCTCCCGCGAGCTCTCGCGATACCACCGCGCCGCGGGGCCCGAGCCCGGCTTTGGCTGGAGCGCCCCACCCGCGGCCCCGCCCCGTCTGTGGCCCCGCCCCGCCGGTCCCCCGAGCCCTGTCCCTCCTCCCGGGATCCCTTGACCCCGGCCGAAAGGCGAACGGCGGGCGGGGCCGCGGGGCACCTGGGTCCCCGGCCGAGAAGTGGTCGCCGGCGTCTGCCAGAAAGGAGCCCCAAACTCAAGAATGTCCCCGTCCGAAGGACTCTGAAGCGACCCCGCCCTGACACCCTTGGGCGCGCAGGCGCGAGCGGGGCCGCCCGCTGGATGCCCAGGCTGCTTCCGCGCGGGGACCCTGCCCCGGAGGCAGCGGGAAAACCCAGGACGGGGACTCTGCGCGCGGGACGACCGCCCACTTCAGTTCGTGGTGAAGGAGAATGTTGGCCAATCGTGGAAAAGCTCAGGATACATCACGTTTTGCAAAAGGCAGAATACAAAACTTTACAGTGCGATCTTGGCTTCGCTTGGGAAAAGCAAAAGCAAACGTGTGAGCCTGGGGAAACAATGGAAATATAAGCCACAATTTTTTAACATTGGTGATAGAACAATGGGTGACTTTCATTGTCTTCTGTATATGTTTTTGTATTTTCCATATTGTGCACAATCAACACATTACTTTTTAAATACGAAATTGTTTTTTTGTTTTTGAAAGCGTTAATGGTCTCACCCGGGGGAGCTCACAGAGGGATGATGAAGGAGAAAAACAAGTAAGCGAGTGACTAGAATAAACTATGGTGGGGTGGGAGGGGATAGGAGCCAAGTAAGAATGGAGAGAGAGAGAGGGACTCCAAGGAGGGTCCTGCAGGTGGGCGGGCAGAGGGTTAGGAGGCAGCATGGAAGAGATGCTGGAGCTAGGTCTTGGGGCACTCAGGGACCAGCAGCCTTATGCTGGAAATGAGAGCAAGGGCATCTATGGAGAGGGAGGGAGAGCAGGCACCAAGTTTGCAGACTCAGGTAGGAGAAAGGAAGCCTGAGTTGGGATAGGGGACAGGCCCCTGGAGAGGCTGGAGCCGAGAGTAGTGGGTCAGAGAGTGCTGAGACCGGGCGGGCTGTGCACTGCAGTCACCCAGACCTGCATCTGAGCCTCTGGCTGCCCCGTCCTCTTCTGTCCCCACAGGACCTGGCAGGAGGCCTGGCATCTGAGCAGCTGGGCTCAGGGAAGGATGGAGAGCCTGGGATTGAATCCTGGTCTCAGCACTGCCAGGGCCCAGCTTTGTAACCTTGAGAAAATCTACTCCCAAGTTTCAGCTTCCTATAAAAAAGGAGTCCTCATTTCAGCATAAGGTATTGATAATGTTCTGCAAAGCCCAGTACCATGTTTAAATAATGCTTAGGAAACATTTGCTAAACTGGGTTCATGGGATTGAAAGGAGATTTAATGTTTTGAAATCCAAAGTTGCCCAGTTGCAGTACCACGTAGGAAGGAGGCATGGCATTACTACGGGCTGAGAGCTCATGCTCCCGACACTGCCCCCAATTTCTGATGCTCTCACCCAGACTCAGTACCTCTCCCCCAATGCTGGGACACCTCAGGACCCCAGAAAATTATCATTGCATCCTCACTCCTGGGAGTGAGTCTGGTCCTGGGGCAGAGGGCTACTCCTAGGAAGCTTCTTTTCTGGCCGTTGGCATCTGCTGTCCACACTGACTTAGGGCACTGATGCACCCCGTTCTGGGGGCACAGTGCCAGGAAATCCAGCTTGGTGAGCCTGAGCAACCCTCTCTTCTCTGCCTACCACCTCCTTTTAGACCATACATCTCCATCAGCACCATCTTGGAGAAGGAAGAAAGAAAGGAAAAGCAGTCCCCTCCCAGGTATGGCCAGACCAGAGGGAAGGGGGATTTTTACAAGTGCCTGGAGTTGCTGAATCTGTCAGGGCCCACGGCTCACAGAGCAGTAATGGAGGAAAGAGGCAAGTAAGCAAATATATGCACACACTGGCATAGACCCAGAGAAACAAAGTCACACACAGAGATCGACAGATGCACAGAGAAACAGTAATTCACAGAGAGATATGGACAGAAGCTCATACACTGAGACCCGCTGCCAGAGAGGGAAGCAATCTGGTCAAAGAAATCCACTCCGCATCCAGTTCTCCGGTGTCGTCTGCAGGCATGAGAACAACAAGCCCACAAAAATATAAGAACATAAAGGTGAACTACTCAGCCCTGGGATGCCTCACTTGCCTTCTTTTGTAAATAAGCATTTGAATGTGTTTTGTTCTTGGAGCCGAGAGGCGAGTACAAAGGGAGCCCTTTCTCATGCAGGAAGGTCCCTCTGCAGGGTCTCCCCTGCACCCCCCTCATCCTGCCATTTGCCCACCAGCTGAGGTGGCTTTCCATCCCGACCTAAGGGGGGATTCCTCCTGTTTCAAGAATCCTAAGAACCGCCTTGACTTTTCCAAGTTAAACTGCAGGCTGAGATGCAATTAGCCTTCTTTGTCTTAAACGGGGTTCCTTGATGGAGCAAGGGAGAATGTGGGGAGAGGGGATGACCCAGAGCAAGCTGGAGGCAGGTGCCAGGGGTGAGGTGTCACCTCAACCCACACCAGCTTCTCAGAGTGAGAAGTTTGTTCTTGTCCAAGCTTGACACCGCGTAAGAAAAAGTCTGAGAACTGGCCTCTCCCTCCTCTCCCTGCTGGTGGGTCCCCCGATCAGTTGTTAGAGGGGCCTCCTGGGGGCTCCTTGTCACTCACAGTTCCTCTGTCCCATCCACTTCCCACGTGGAGGCCAGGAGGGGCCTGTTCAATGTAGCTGCTGCTCTCCCCAGGAGGGAACCCTGATCCTCCAACACTTTTCTTCTCCCTCCTCTGGCCATTCTGGGCTCCAGGCATGAAAGCCCCCTCTCTCTAGTCTGGAAACGGGTAAAAGATGCGTAATTTATGAGCACATCAGCCCGAAGTGCATAAGTCATATGTGCACAAAAGGACCGGGTAAATATTTAAAGATTAGAGCCAGCTGGGGAGAAACACAAAGGGCTGGGACAATGGGGGTCTCTCTGAATTCACTGTCCCTGAGCTGGGCCAGCCCGGTTCAGTGTTGATGCACTCACCGGAGTCCCAGCCTTTGTCCCCTGGAGGGCCCTTGGCGGCCGGGCTATTCGGAGTCCCAACACAGCTAAAGAGAGTTAAACAATCGCAGCCTCTTCAACCCCATCTGGAGACAATCGGCTGAGTCATTTCAGAGCTTTTGCTGTGTCCCAATAGTTAATTACATGAAGCAATCACTTCATTCCACTTTGAAATGCATCTGCAGAGAAGGCGGTGCATTTCTCTCCTCCCCTTCACCCTCGGTGGCCTCTGCGGCACTCACCAGTTAGCACGGCTTTCAATGTCTGGGTGCTGGAGGAAGAGAAGGGGCTCTCACCCAGGGTGAAGAGGCTAGCTACACGGGGCCATCACCTGGGAGGGCTGGTAGAATATCTGGTCCGTCTCTTGTCCTGGGACCTGCAAACCCCCTCCCTCCCTTGTTTCCAAAACCTCAGTTGCTCTGTAATGTTCTTTCCTTTTTTTTTTTTTTTTTAAGATTTTATTTATTCATTCGAGACACAGAGATACAGAGAGAGAGAGAGAGAGAACATGAGCAGGGGGAGAGGCAGAGGGAGAGGCAGCCTCCCCGCCGAGCCAGGAGCCCGATATGGGGCTCAGTCCCAGGACCCCGGATCATGACCTGAGCGAAGGCAGACGCTCAACCATCTGAGCCACCCAGGTGCCCCTGTAATGTTCTTAAACCAAACGGGGGAAGGGGGAAGGAAGAACAAAGTCACAGCTCACTTTTTGCCTTAAATTCTCAAGCCTGAGGAAGCTGAGGGCTCTGAGTATTCCTGGAAGCCCCCAGAGGCCTCCAGAACTATAGAAGGAATTTTTTCCTTGAATGAGCAAAGGGCAGCCTGGGTCTCCCCAGCGCTTTGCCTGAACTTGTGCTCCTTTCCAGGCCCCCTAGGAATCCCAGATGCTAAAGATGGAAAGGGAGTCGGTGGCCTACGTCCCAGTTTGCATAAGCCCGGCTTCTAAGTTGGTCTATGTCCTTCCCTGCAGCCCGAGAGCACTTCGCCCTGCTTGCTCTCAGATAAGGGGGTGGGAGTGTGCCGCCCCCCCACCTCGGAAATCGTCTCCCCTACCTCTACGCACCCCTCCGGAGCCCCGCCTGCCTGTGAGTGTGGGTAGGATGCTCAGGCTCAGGACTCGACAAGAGTGGGGGAGGGAAGAGAGGAATTGAGTCTTAGTGGGGAGGTGGCTGCTCAGGAGCCCGAATTGCTGGTAAAGTGGGGATTTCTCCCGGCACGGGAAAGGGGGAGTGGGGGAATGGAATCCGCACCGGGATCTCTTTCCTCCCTGAGTCTGCGTGACCCTCAGCCGGCTTAAGGGCTGTTCGTGGCGGGCGAGCCGCGCTGGGAGTGGGAAACCCGGGAAGCAGGGAGGAAATCAGCCTAGGTGTGTGTGTGTGGCCGGGGTAGCCCCAGCCCGGGGACTTGTCCTGGGATGGGGGAAAAAAAGGGGACGCAGGGGGCGGTGCCGGGATAGGGGTAGGGGGCAGCGGAGGCGGAGGCCCATTAAGTGGGCGGGGGCAGAATTTGACGGCTGCGAGTCCAGCCCAGGCCTCCCCGACAGCCCCGCCGCCCGCAGCCAAAGCAGAACATTGCGAATTAGCTCATTTTGCGGTCAATTTTCCACTGCTTAGGAAAACACTAAGCCACCCACGTGAGCGGCCCCACCCAGCGCGGCCGGGAGCCCTTGGCTCGGGCTCGAGGGGAGTGATGGCCCGAGGAGCTGCGGATTCCAGGGTGCGGGCAGGGGCGGTCCGCGGGCCCATTTATGGCGGCCCTAACTCGGGAGAGGGGGCGGGCCGCGAGGGCCTCGCCGAGGGCCGTTGGTTTGCTAATGCGCCGGAGTTGAAAGGCGCGGGCGGCGGTTTATGGGGAGGGATCATAATTAGAGGACAAATTGCCCCGCAGTCTGCGCGGCTCAGGAGCGGGGGCGGGGGCGAGGGGGCCGGCAGAGCGAGGCGCGCGCCCAGCTTCCGTGCAGATGTGCAGCAGCTGGAAGCCCGCGCGCGGCGGGGCGCCCGGAGTTTGGCCCCGAGGGGGCGGGCGGGGGCGGGCTTTGTGGGGCCGGCACAATGCCCTTAACACTCGGCTGCCCCCTTTGTGCCCGGCTGCGCCGCCCGCCTGCCCCGCGGCGCCTTTGTACCGAGCCGCCACCTCCCCAAGCCCGAGGAACGCACGGAGGCCAATGGGCCCCGGTCAGCCCCGGCGCTTCAAAGCTGCCCGGCGCGTGCCAACGCCTGCCGTCCGGCCTCGGCCCCGCCACCCAACGCGGGCCCGGCCCGGCCCAGATCAGGCGGGTGGGTCCCGAGGCCGTGGCGGAAGAGTACCTCGAAGCCGCGGGCCACGCAACCTAGGCCTGAAAGGAGGGCGGGGCGCGATTCTCCACGCTGCTTGGCGCTTGAGAACGCCTCTGCCCCGGCAGGGCCCTTCAATACTCCGGGAGGGGACAGGGGGGCGGGTGTCAGGGGGAGAAGACGCCCCAGCTCCAGGGAGCCGAGGGAGCCCACCCAGGCCCCAGCAGTGTCCCCGCCCCCTCACGCTGAGTCCCTGCAAAGGCCAATCTGTGTATTCCTCTGCCGCAGGGCTCATCTGCAGAACTTTTGCGTCCTTGCTGCTTCATCACCCTCGAGAGCAGCCGTGGGGGCCCGCATTGTTCGGAACCCCATTTTACAAACTCTGAAACTGAGGCCCTGCGAGCCCAGTACAGGGAGATAACTAGTTGTGAACTTCAGGGACTCCTCTGGACGTCAGCCTGTCAGTCACAGCTACTGGAGTCCTGCTCCCAGGGTCCAGCCCGGGACTGCACCAGTCCTGCTGTAGGGCCTACCCGGTCCTGGGGTGGGTGCCTCCTCCACGGAGCTCCCTGGGTCTCCAACCACAGCCCGAATAATGAAAAGTGTGTGGGGGTTCCAGACCTCCAAGAGCACAGAATGGTGCTCTCCCCATATGATCAGTGGTCTTTCCCACTCTCACCTTACATTTGTTGGGACCAAGAGAAGGCTGGTGGGAATGAACTCGCAGGCTGTGAGGTAAAGGGTCAGTGCCTTACTTGTCCAGCCTGGAAATCTGGGAATGAGGATGGAGGAGGCTGTTCTCTTCGCCCTGGCTTGAGGCTGCCTGCAGCTTCCCCCCAGCTAGGAGAGGTGGATTGGGGCCTAACAGGGCCAGAGGGCACATGAGCCCAGGCTACACCTCTGCACAGGAGTGCTCCCAGTCCAAGACCCCAGCCAGGAGGAGACTGGCTGTGGCCCTGAGGGCGGGCTGCACGCTTTAATGGGACACATGTCGCTGCTTGGCCCCCTCAGGCCCAGCCTGTGCCCGGCTTTGAGCAGCCACAGGCAGAAAATCGCTGCATTGTCCCGACATTAGGGCGACTAATGTGGCGTTGCCAGCGTGGCCAGAGCGTGAAACCCGCAGAAAGGCTTCGCTGGCGGGTCCTCCCTGCCTCCGCATCTTCATCAGGCCCAGAGAGGCGCGGCACCTTGTCAGAGTCATGAGCCCGGCTCAGAGCCAGCTGGGCCCATGGACATTCCTCAGTGGGTGCCCTCCCAGAATGCTTGGAGGCAAGGGGCAGCAAGGGGCCTAGTAAGTGGGCTTAGTGGTGAGGCTCAGTACCTAGGGACACTAGACACGGAGACAGGACAGGGCATGGAGGGGTGTGCATGGGAGGGGAGCCCAGACTCAGGAAGTGGTGGGGGTGAGTGGGATAAAGGAAAGACTGAGAAAGGGGAAGGGGGGTCCCTTGGAAGAAAGGAGGGTTCCTGGAGGTGAGGCTGAAGCCCGGGCAAAGAGGGAGGTGGGGAATTTCACAGTGCATCCCCCTCTCATCTCCTCCCCCCCTCGGGGTTCCTCGAGCCCAGGAGCGCCTCATTGACATGTAAACGAGAAGCCCCTATAAAGGCGGCACTGCCTCCCACAGGCGCAGATAACGACACCATGGGCACTAAGCCCGGGACCCAGGCCAGCTCCGGTGGCCATGCCGGCGGCTTCCGCAAGGTCTGGAGTCCTGAGGAGCGCAGGGTGGGCGCCCTGCCAAGGCGGGGGTGGTGTGGGGCAGAGGGTGAGAGGACCGTCGCCCTGCCCTAAAATGCCACCCCTTCACAGATCTCCAAGCCACTGATGGAGAAGAAGCGACGGGCACGCATCAATGTGTCCCTGGAGCAGCTGAAGTCGTTGCTGGAGAAACACTACTCACACCAGGTGAGACGTGGGGCCGTGGTGAGGTGGGGGAGATACAATCCCCAACCTCATTCCTTCCAAGTCGGACTGCCCGGCTAAGAGCCCTTTCCACTGATCTGCAGATCCGGAAACGCAAGTTGGAGAAGGCAGATATACTGGAGCTGAGCGTCAAGTACATGAAAAGCCTTCAGAACTCGGTGCAAGGTGGGAGGGCGTCTGGAGCCGGTAGGGCAAGGAGCTGCGGGGGCGGGAGGGGGGGGTGACTTGTGAGGTCAGAGCCCTGGGTATGACAAGTCCAGATAAAGGAAAAATGGATGGAGAAGAAAGCTTCGGGCAGTGGGCAGCAGGGTGAGGAGAGGGCCCCAGATTGCTGGAGCCAGGAGGCCGCAAAGACCCTGCAGGCTAGTGCAGTTGTAATCCGGTTGGGCAAAGATCTGGACCCTGGGAAAGAAATTCGGGTTGCCTAGCCCCTCCCCTCCCTTCCCCGCCACTCTTCTCCCCTCCTTTTCTGTCTCTACACCTCTCCTTTCCTCCTCCCCTCTCCCATTCTTCCCTCCCCTTCACATTTCTCCCGTCCGCTCCCCTCCCCCCAGGGCTCTGGTCGGTCCCCAGCGGAGCTGAGTTCCCGTCGGGCTTCCGCAGCTGTCTGCCCGGCGTTAGCCAGCTTCTGCGGCGCCGAGAGGAGGGAGGCGGTGGCCTGCGCTGCCCCCTGGCGCACGAGCGCGCAGGAGGCAGCACCATGGACAGCGCCGGCCCGAGCCCGAAGGCACCCGCCCCGCTCGGCCCCTGCGCCCCTGCCATTTGGGCTCCTGCTCCGGCCACCGGCGGCTCGCCCTCCCCGCCACCCCTGCTCCTCTTCCCTGGAGGTCTCCCCGGCCCGTCCTCCAGCGTCCCGGGGCCGCAGCCGGCGCCTCGCCGCTGCACCGAGAGCCCGGGGCCGGGTCTGGGCGTTTGGCGGCCCTGGTGAGTCCCGGCGCGGCCTCGGACTCAAGGGGGCCCCCGCCTGGCATGGGGACGCAGAGACTGTTTAGAGCGCGCCTGCGGTGACGGCCGGGACTCCCAGTCGTCCGTCCCGGTCCCGTGGCAGGGGTGGCCGGGAGGGTGCCGCGCGCCCGCGAACGCGAGGAAATACACGGAACCACATGGGGGACCGGGGTCCACCCCCCACCCGAACCCCACCTACTCAAGCCAGACCCACTCTCTCTTCTTCCCACCTTCTCGTGGGGCTGGGAGGGGATGTCCCAGGCTGCGCCTCTTTCCCAGGGCCCCCGGCGGGCAGCCCATCCCCACCCCCACCCAGCAGCCACGCCGCGGTGGGAAGGTCGCCGTCTGCAGCGGCGCAGAGCGGACCCCTCGCAGCGAGGAGAATTGCTGCCCCGCCCCGGCCCATTCAGCCAGCCGAGGACGCCCGGTTCCCACCGGCACAAAGCACGGCGGGTCCCGCCCCGCCGGCGAGGGGCCCCCAGCCCACCCCCACCTGGGATCCTCTCGGCTTCCACGGATCCCCACCCCCTCCGTACGCGGCGCAGCCCACCCGGCAGGCGCGCTCTCCGAGGTCCGCCCCTCTCAGAAGACCCGCCCGGAGCTGTCCTGGCTCAGCAGCCCGCCCCGCAAGATGCTCCGCCCATCGCTCGGTTCACCCCACCCCCCGCCGCGCGCGGCTCTTGAGGGTCCCGGCCTCCGGACCTCTGTGGCCGCCACAGAGCCCGCGACCCTCGACAACCCTCGGAGCGCTCGGCGCCTGTTTATTCGTCCGAAAACGAGGTCATTTCTGTGCTCGGACTCTAGCCCGGGGTCCCGGTTCTCGAGGGGCAGCCTGGGGTTGGGGGACGGGAATCCCGCGCCGAGCCCCGGAAGAGATCCTGGCACTTCCAGTTTGAAATTCAGAATACACACAGGGCAAACCTGTGAAATGGGTATAAAGAGACCACGAAGGTCCAAATTTCTCCCACGATGCCTGCTTGGGTGCATCTTTTGAACGACAAATACCGACTTTCTATAAAACATTTCCCGTTTAGGAGTGCCCCTGCTTTGCCTGTGTGCTAAACCCGTTCTGGTTAGGCTGCGAGGGGAGAGCGGCCCGGCTCCCCCACTCCACCCATCAGACTCTTTGAAGCACAGGCGGGGAGGGGGTCCCGGCTGTGGCGGTCCTGGCGCCGGCCTCTTGGGTCTCCGCTTCCTACTGCGTTGGGGGCGACTGGGGGACCGGGGCAGCCGCACTAATCCCTCTGCCAGCCACTAGGTGGCGACCTTACGCCGCGGACCCTGGGCGCGGCCTCCCGAATTCTTACCGGAGCCTGCTAGCCGCACAGTAGGTCCGGCACCACCACCCCCGCTCCCCGCCTCGGCCCTACGCTTCCTGCCCTCCTGAGCCAACCTCATAGGGGCTACACGCCCCTGAAGCCACACCTGGAGCCGAGGCTGTAAGCTGCCTTTCTAGGGCTTCTTTGGTGCCCAGCCCACAGCTCCATCCTGCAGCTGCTCCAGGCCAGTCTCACTCGCTGGGTGGGGCTGCAGCAGTTGCATAGAAAAGGGGCACCGACCCAAAGGATGGCGCACTAGGAGGGATTCCGGACCCAGAGGAGAGAAGTTGGGGGGCAGCTGGCTAAGCAGTGCTGCTCTATTCTAGAAAGGTGTTTCCATGCAACCAGCCTAGGAATGCCAGGTGCAAATCATAGGAAGTTTTTATTGTATCCTGTACAGAAGAGAAATGCTCAGTTGTCAAAAAACTACAAACGGATCCCTGGCTCTGGGTGGGTGGTGATGTGAAGACAGGGCTCCCTGTGAGCCCAGGGTCAAGCTGCTTATGAATGCAGCAAAGAGGCCTAGAGGCTCATGAAGTGTGAGAGGGAGCCCCAGGCTCCAGGGTCCTCCGTTTGGGGTCCTCCCTCCTTTTTTCTTTTTTGTAAAAACCAGAACTGGAGGGACTTTGGGGTACCATGTCTCCCTGCAAATATTGCCATTGGATACGAAGTACACAGAGTAAAAACCCAATGTGACAAATGGGCTGGCCTGAGCAGGGGTGAGTGGGTGGAGGGGTGAGGTGGGGGGAACGACACAGTGGCTAGCTGAAGATCTCTGCCCCCACATGACAGGTTGGCCCTTGAAGGCACAGCGTTGATGGCCAGAGGCGGCGCGTCCCATGGCTGAGGCTCTACTGCCGCTTCCTGCCTTGCTCACCTGTGGCCAGCTCATCCCTCCCATTGCCCCCCAGCCAGCGACTAGGGGGATCTCAGAAGGAGAGATGGAGCCAGTCCGCTATCCTTCCCCCCCCACCCCCCAGGGCCCTCTTCTGGGGCTGACACCCTGTCAGCTGGGTGAGGAAATAGGCTTGGCCACAGGCGGGAAGGTTGGGGGCGGCCGCAGAGCAGGAGGGAGCACAGTGCAGGCCGGCTCTGTGCAGGCCCTGGGATCTGCTCCAGGTTTTCCTGTGTAGGGCCATTGTGCCGAGGCAGGGGCCAGGACGAGACCACCTCTGCATTTGGCCCTGTCCTTTCAGCTCAAGATCACAGCTGTTCCCGGGCCTCTGCTTAGCCGGATTCTAGGGTGCCTCTCCACGGAAGACCCAGCAGGCCCCTCCCCAAGGCCCATGGTGAAGCCTAGGCTAGCAAGGGCTCTGCTCAGGAGAGAGAGCAAAGAGCCCTGACCCCGGGGTGAGGGAGGACCCTCAGCAGGGACCAGGCCTTAAACCCAGAATCTGGGAGACCTCTAGGCCAGGACCCCTGTCCCGGGGGCCTCAAGATAAGGAAGCCCAATCTCCCTTCGCTTCAGTTCTCGCCCATCATGGACCCACGACCTTCATGGTGGGAATCCTAGAGGTGGCTGGTGCGGTGGGGAGAGTGAAGAGGGCAGGGACACTAACAGTGGTCAAGGTGGGTGATGGTGCAAAGTGTTGTGCTTTATAGCCGGGGTGCGGGTGGGGGCCAGGGGCACTGAGAGTGGGAGGCCTCAGGCGCAGAGGCCACAGCAGGCCACACACTGAAGACTGACCCCCACAAAGGACCCACAGAGGGCCCTAGACGCTCTCACACCCTGTCCATGCAGGGGCCGGTGCACGCGGACCGGGAGACTTCTCCAAACAGTCCTGAGAGTTAATATGGTCACCTGCTCATTACAGATGGGGAAACTGAGGCAGAACTGGTCAGCAGGAACACCTGCTCAGAGAGCTTGTTTGGGCTCTGAAGACCCCTGTGCTTAGAGACCCTCTGTACCCTGCCCCCCGCTGAGGTGAGACAGTTAACAGTGCAAAGTGGAAAGCAGGGTGCAGTCAGTCCCGTGGCTCCTGCTTCTGCAGGGCTGGGCTTTGTTCTGCCTGGTGGTGGCCCTGCCCCGGGCTCCTTGCTGCCACCCCCATCCCCCCAGTCCCGCTGCCCAGGCACATCAGGGCGTGCAGAGCCCGCCTTTACCCAAGCCCAGCCTCGCTCTGCCCCGTGATGCGCTACCCAGCAGCGGTCCAGGGCAGCTGCCGCCCCTCCAGGCAACGCCCACGGCTCAGTCACGCAGGGAGGGCTGGCACTGGGCCAGGCGCCGTCGGCAGGCCCCGCGTGGCGCTGCCCGGGACCCGGCCTGGGTCAGCGTGGCATCTTTGGTGCTTTGGTCCCTGCGGGCGGCCCGGCCCGCCGGGCGCGCATGGGAAAGCGCCGGCAGGCCCTAGGACGCGGAGCCCAGCGAGTCCGAGGGCAGCGTGACGTAGCCCGAGGACTCGGAGGGCGAGCTCAGGAAGCTGCTGGTGCTGCCGGCGCCGCCGCCGCCGCCGCCCGCCGCGCGCAGGCCCCCGGGCTCGCCCCACGACGCGCTCAGGCCGGTCCTCAGGGGTCCCGCGTGCGCGCGCACGGCCGGGCGCGGCCCGGGGCTCCGTTGCGCGCCGCCGCCGCCAGGGGGCGCCGCGTCCTCGCCGGGCCGCGCGCAGTCGAGGAAGGGCCCCGGCGGGGCTGGCGGACGCCGCAGGGCCTGCGGCTCGCTCTCAAAGGCGGTCAGCGCGAAGGCGTCGGGCAGCAGCGAGGCCGAGGCGGAGCGGGCGCCGGGCCCGGGGCGGAGGCGCGGGCTGCCGGGGGGCGAGTCGCGGGCGCGGCGCGGGCCGCCGTCGGGGGCCGGGGGGCGCAGCGACAGCAGGCTGTCGGCGGAGCGGCGGCGCGGGCGGAACGGGGGCGCGACCTCTGCGCAGGCCAGCAGGCTGCCGCGGCGTCGCTCAGGCCCGGCGGGCAGCACCAGGGCGGCCAGGTCCTCGCCCGAGCCCCAGCGCGGCAGGAAGGCGGGCAGCGGGACGGCGGCCCACACTTCCGCGTCGTCGTGGGAGAGGCGTCGCGTGGGCGGGACCTGTCAGGACGGGCGGGGTTAACCCGGGCTGCCCTCCTGGAAAACGGGGACCGACGCGAGGCTCAGAGAGGCAAGGCCTTGGGGAGATCCCGATACTCCCCACCGCCCGCATTTCCGGCGTCCGGAGCCCGGCCCTGTCCCTACCTGCAGGTACTGCATCTTGTCCTCCTGCAAGGGCCGCAGCGGGTAGAACTGGGGCAGGCCCCCCTCCAGGGCCGAGAGCTCATACTTTGCCATCCTGTCCAGGGCCACAAAGTCACCTCCATAGCTGTAGTCGAGGGAGGGCTCCAGCACCAGGTCCGGGGGGATGCCACCCTCCAGGCTGGTATCTGCAGGGTGGGGCAAAAGCTTAGGGCCGTGGAAACCTGAGAGCGCCGGACAGTGAGTTCTAGGGACCCTCAGAGACACACAAAGGGCAGGAGGCTGGGTTCAGATCCTGACTCTGCCACCTTTTAGCTGTGGGACTGCGGAGATCACCTGAGCCAGGTTCCTCCTCTATGGGGATGGGATGGGATGCTACCTGGTGAGCTTTGGTGGGGGGACTAAATACACACAGGGTCTGACCATAGCAAAGCCTCAACCGAGGGCAACACTGTTATTGCTGGGGTGAGACGGCACCTGGGTCTACGGGAGCCCCCCCGGGAGCCCTAAGGGTGGAAGCTCTGTGGAACGCATTCAGTCTGGTGTCCACAGATCCTGCCTGGGACAGCCAAGCCGGGTAGGAGAATGCCCCACAGGACACTTAGGTCCCTTGGGGGTTGAAGCACATGGTCACCTGTGATCCTGCTGACCTCACCCAGGCACCACTCTCCGCTGGGGCCGCTCCCAGGCGGTCCTCACCATTGTCTGAGTCCTCATCGTTAGCCATGAGGGCCACGCACTTCTCCCAGACGGCTTTGAGGTCAGCGCGGTAGCGGTCGCAGGCCCAGAGGAATATGGGCAGCAGGAGGGCCTGGGCCACTGAGCACCACAGCACACACAGTGCCATCCAGGGTGCGGAGGCGTCCGCCCGAAGGCTGCTGAAGCTCACCACCTGTGGGCACACGGCTCGGCCTGGCACCTGGCAGGACCCCTGTCACACAGCTTGCCCCCCCAGCCTCACTTCTCCCACCTGCCAGAGGAGGAGGAGGGAGACAGAGCTATAGGCTCCCGGGCAGGAAAGAGCCAGAGCGTGAGCAGAAGTCCCTCTCCACCAAGAGCTGTCGGCTGCCAACATGAACAGCCATAGCCCCGTGTGTGCATGGACAGCCCTTCACAGAGGGCCTTGCCCCATGCCAGCCTCATGACTGCCCGAGGAGAGAGGCAGGGGCATGGTTTACCAACCCCTTTTTGGGAAGAGGAGACTGGGGCTTGGAGAACCAGGTGTCAAACTTCCCAGTTCGGGGACTTTTTTGCCATCCCCACTCCTCTGTGGCCAAGTGGCCTCCTTGGCCCTACCCCTACCCTGGGGGGCACGGGGGGTCTAGGTCTTGGACCTCAGAGGAGAATCAAAGGAGTTTCTGAGAATCAACCAGGGAGCCTTTGGGTCCCTGCCCAGGGACCCTCACTCCTGTCCCAGGAGAGTTTATTCCCCCACCCAGAGTGACATTTAATTATTCCCCCATCAGAGCAGAACTGGGTGTGATACACTCATCATGCTGGTTCTGCTGTGTGAGCTGTGTGACCCTCAGAAAGGTGCTGAACCTCTGTGGGGCTCAGTTTCCTCATCTGTGAAATGGGCCAAGAACACCCCAGAGAGTGAGGTAAAGATCCCAGACACCATAGCAGGCCTGCAGCATGGAGCGGGCTCCATAAACTGCACTCCCTTCCATGCCCTGAAGAGAAGCTGGGGAGGCTCTTCCTCCACGGCCGTCCCCTTCTGATTCTGCAGTTGTATACACGCTCCTTCCCTCCATCAACACAGGCTGGAGACGCGGGCCCCGGCTGCACACAGAACGCAGCACCTAGGTGGGGGGTTACCGGGCCCACTGAGGGCGGGGCCACAGGGTGCCTGGGACTGCACCCCGAGTGTGTCCCCCGACTCTGAGGCTGCCACCCCACCTGCCACCTTCTGGAGCTGTGTCCTGCGGTGACTCCAGGGACATAGCCCTGCCCAGCTGCTTGGACAAGGTCTCTGGCTGGTCCTTGTCCCGAAACCCCTCCCTACCCCACTCCAGAACTTTCAGGGGGTTGGGCTGGAACCCTGTGGGTGCAAGCACATGGCTACTGAATCCAGACTTTATTCTTGGGCCAGGTGGGTATGTGACTTCACTTTCCACACCCTCTGATTCGAATGGGCCTCACCTTGGTGAGGAATGTCCCCTACGGTGTACCACAAAGATCCTGGGCTCCGCAGTCCCCTGACATGGGCTCAAGTCCTAATACAGCTGCCTTAACTTTAGGTGGGTCACTCTGAACCTCAGTTTCCAAATCTGTAAAATGGGGATGATGATAATGCCGCCCCCTCCCTCCCTCCGAGGACTGGATGGGAGGATTCAACCACCTGATGCCTGGAGCACGCCCAGCCCCAGGGCTGTCCCAGAGCCCACATCCCCGGCCAGCCTCCCCCACCCGCTGACGGTCTCACCCACCAGCACGGGGAAGCCCATGAGGCAGTCATAGATGATGACGATGGTGGCCACCAGGCCGGTGATCTGCAGCGAGGTTTTGGCAGGCTCAGAGCCATCGATGGAGGAGCGGCGCTTGCCCTGCGCATCCTCCACCACAATGGTGGGCACGGTGAAGGCGCGGTGGCCGGCCCGCGGCCCCACCTGCACAGCCAGGGTCTGGAAGAGGGCGATGCCAGTGCAGACCACACCCATGGCCACACTGCCGCCCACCAGCAGCAGGAAGCAGACGCCGAAGCCGAGGCCGATCTCAGCCACGATGAAGCGGCAGCCGTGGGTGTAGAAGCGCTCACTCGTGTCGTGCCAGCCGACGGCAGGCAGGGCGGACAGGATGAAGGACACCATCCAGATGCCCATGACCGTATGCACCGCCTGCTTCTTGGCGTTGCTTAGCCTGGCATGAATGGGGGCAGGACCGAGGTGTCACTCCCAGGGTCTTCCCCGAGCCCTGGGGCCCTGCAAGGGATCCCCAACTGCCCTGGCCCCCTGGTACCTCATCGTCACGGCACGGCCAGCAAAGTGGGGCCTGTCCCTTGTACAGGGGATCCTCATGCGTGTAGTCACACATCCCTCCCACCACGCATTTCCATACCGGACACCGAGGCCACCCCTGCACATGCAGGTGTGCAGCCCAGAGCAGCCCTTCCTGAGCCTCCGGGCTGCCCACGCCACACCACGGGGGGGCGTTTCTGCACACGGGTACCCCAGGTGGCCTCTGTGCCCGCTGCCCACACGCCCCCCTCTCTAAGACCACCAGACGCCGACGTGCAGAGGTGCGCGTGCCCCAGGGCTCACCGGTAGTTGACGGGCCAGCGGACCATCCACATGCGGTGGTAGGAGAGGGACGTGACGGAGAAGCAGGTGGCCAGGGTGAGGGTGTAGAAGGTGGAGACAAAGACCTTGCAGAGGCCCTCGTTCCACTCGTAGTCGGGGCGCTGCTGCCGCAGCTGCACCACGGCGTACGTGGCGATGGGCACTGCCACGTTGAGCATGTGGGTGGCCGCCAGCGTGCACAGCAGGAACTCTAGCGGCTTCCACCTCTTCTGCTTGGCTCCCACACTCAGGATGCCCCAGGCGTTGGCCAGCAGGGAGAGGCCTCCACACGCCAACCAGCCCACCGCACTGCCGGGCAGCCGCCGCTCATCACTCATGGTGCAGACGGGAGCTGGCCGGCAGCTGAGACATCCTCCTCGGGGGCCAGGCCCGGGCTCGGAGCAGAGGCCCTCACACGTGGTGGCTCGGAGACACCGGAGACCGCGAGCATCTGCAGTGGGGGAGAAGCCAGGGAGTGCTCAGAGACTGTCCCTCTGGCTAGGGCATCAAAGCTCTCGGGCCTCCTGGGAGTGGGAGAGGGAGGGGCCCCCTGATGCACCATGACCTGTGCGGTCCTGACTTGGGCTGGGCTGCTCCGCCCTCCTGTCTTCTCCGGGGCCTCTAGCCCATGTCCCTGGCACACCAGGGGACTAGCCAGGGGTGCCCAGTGAGTGCAAACACCCTCCCTTCCACCCACTCCTGGCCAAGGCATGGAATCTGGGTTTGTTCCTGGGACAGCTGCATTATGCTGTGGGTCCAGGTCTGCACACAGTGGGCGCTCTGGGGAGGCGATCAGTGCTATGCTGTGGATGCCTGGGACAGCATGGGCCTGTAGACAGCCGAGGGACCAGACCTTGACCCCAAGGAGGAACTGCCGATAGCCTATGGCCACGAGCCAGGGACACAGGATGTTGGGCAGAATGCACACGTTGCAGAGGCAGTCCATCCTGCCAGAGAGCCGGGCTCTAAGTCCCTCCCTCCCCCTTCCCAGCCCAGCAGCCCCAAGCCACGCCCCTGTGCCGAGCACTGGCTGGTCCCTCTGATGTGGGGCCCCACAACAGGTATCTCTGGCCATAGCCTGGAGGAGGCAGCGTGGGGAGAAGTACAATGCTAAGTGAAGGCCTACTGTGTGTTCTGCACACTTGGCCCTTTTTACTCCAGAGCCCGTTTAATCTCACTGGTTGCAATTCTCTTGCCTCCAACGCTTATGAGCACCTACTGTTACCAGACACAGCCATGTGATCCCCCAGGGGCCGTTACCCAGCTTGGAATGGACAGGCCATGGCAGGCCCCTGGCTCTCAGGGCAGGTGAAGCAGTACCACTTGGTCCTGCTGCCTGGCGCCGCTTCTTGTCTCGTCTAGGGTTCTTTGGGTCTGTCTGTGGCCTGACCCCACCCCCCACCCCGATACAGAAGGATCCCTCAGGGATGAGTCTCATTCATCCCTGTGCCCCCGCCTTGGGCCTGCCCAGACCCCTGACCCAGGGGAGGAGTCTATTCTGGACCATACCAGTGCTCCTTAAGGGCCTCCTAGGGGGTTGGGGGGTTTCTGGGGACAGGGAGATTCCTTCCCAAACATTAGGCTTCTGCTTACAGAGCATCCTCCTCTTCCCCACCCCAGATCCAGTACGGGAGGTGGGTGGCCCCATGGGACCCTCCACCAGCCATTGCAGAGTCCAGCAAACCTCTCTGACCTCAGCATACAGAGGCCACATGGGGTTGGGTAAAGAGCTGCTAGACTCTCGCCCGCCCGCCAGTTAAAGACTCAGCTGGGCCTTGTTTTTTCTCATCTGTAAGCTGGACATGATAGTACCCACCCGGGAAGGTGCTGCGAGTAGTAGACAAGCTATGCCATGGAACGGAGCCAAGTACACGGTAAGCCCTCAACGAATGCTTGCCAAGTACAAGTCTGTACTACAGCCCATCCAGCTCCCTGAGCTCTGCTGTCCCTTAAGGGCCAAGACACTGAGCTTGGGGGTGTGGGTAAGCCTCAGACCTGTGGGTAGACACAGCCACCCGAAGCAGAACCTGGGATAGCACAGCTTTGGGGTGAGGAAGCCCAGGGGGCTCCAGAGCCGGCAGGGTGTGGGTGCTGCTGTGGGCCAGAGACTGCAGACACCAGTGACCTGTATGTTGTCAAACAGGAAGCTGGATTCAGCATGCACCTGGTGGGCCAGCATCTATTTCCACCCGCATTGGGTCTCCTTGGCTGTCCCATTGGGAGGCCTTCCCTCAGAGTCCCCACAGGCTCTGTCTGGCCCCTGTCACCTGGGGCCCTGTTGACCACTGGTGCAGGGTGGTGGGGAAGGTGCCACAGGGGGCAACTGGCAGAACCTTTCATGGTGCCAGATCTGCCCCCTGTCTGGCCTAACAGTGTCTCACTGCAGGCAAAGGCCCTCGGTCTGTGGGCAGCAGGACGTGACTTGCCTGGACAGGGAGGAGGCAGTGGGAACGGGCACACTCCCAGTTAGTGTCCCCAGAGATGTTGTGTGATCAATACTGACATTATCCCTTTTAAAGACAGTCCAGCAAAGACAGAGAGAGGTTAAACCATTTGCCCAAGCTATGAAGTGTCTGAACCAGGACCCAAGCCCCACTTTGCTGACATCAAAATCCTGGCCTCAAACCCAAGCAGGAACAGGCATTTTTTGTTCCTTGAACCCCTGCAGGATGGGTCCTGCTGTTAGCACATTGCAGATGGGAACACTGAGGCTCAGAACCCAGAGCCACACAGGGAGGAAGTGCGAGGGCCGGGTTTGGAGTCTAGGACTCCTGAGAGCAGTGGTGCTGGGATGGGGGAAGAATGCCACTGCGGGGTGAATACCAAGTCCTCCAAATGCACAGTGAGAGGGGGCTAACGGTGCAGGGACCCCGAGACCCCTTCCTCCGGGCTGATCAGGCGCCTGCTGTTCATTCCCCAAAGGGAGCAGCAGACGCGGAGGGCCAGACCCCAGACTGGGCTCCAGCCAGTGCGGTCCACAGCCAGGTGTCGCCGCTCCCCACTGGGAAGTTTCTTCCGCAATACACTCAAAGCGTCCCCCCAGCATTTCAGGTTGGGGCTTCCTGCCTCCCCCAGATCCCGGAGCCCCTCCTTTCTCCCCTCCCCCCACAGCACGTCGCTGGGCGGACTGCAGGTGTGCCGGGCGTGGGACCCAGCCGGCCCAGAAGCCTCTCCCCCCCACCCCGGCAGGGTCTGCGGGCGGGGCCCTGGCGTGACGTCACGGCCCCGGGCCAATGAAGCCTCGTGGCCCCAGGGCTCTATTGCGCAACAAAGAGAACCCAGAACTTGAAAGGATTCCCCGGGCTCCAGGCGGGCTCCAGCTGCACCCGCCCAGCTCGCGTGGGCCTGCGCCCCGGCTGTCCCCACCCCCAGCTGCGCCTCGCCCGCGCTGCCACCCATCGGCCCACGAGGCCCGGCCCGGCTGCCGCCCAGGGCGGGGCTCGCGGCGCGGAGCCTCCGCATCTCCGGCACGCCCCCCGCCCGCCCCGCCCGCCCCCCGATCCCGCGGGCCCCGCTCCTCAGTGCTTCGACACTCCCGCCCGACCCGGCGCATCCCAGCCTGCCGGTCCCCAGCGGGACCCCCCAGCCCTACCCAGCCCCGAGGGCGCGTCCGAGCTACCGCCCGGGAGCCGGACGCCCCAACGGATTACTCTGGGTAGGGGTGGGCCCAGTACCCCTAAACTGGCTGTCCCCGCTCCCTGCAAGCGGCGCTCCCAGACCCGGAGGCGGGGAGGACGGGGGAGAGACCGGGGAAGAGGCCAGCCTCAGGCAAGTTACCCCGGAGGTCCCCGAGTCGGGGGTGGGGGTGCGCGGCCCTCAGGGGTGCCCGCGGCCCCTCGGACAGACCGTGAGAGCAACAGACCGCAGGCAGTCCCTCCCTGCCCAGAGCCCTCCCGCCGGGGGTCCTCCCTCCCGGGGTCCTTCCCACCTAGCCGTCCTCGGGCCCGGGCGGCGGCGCTCACCCTGCATTGGGGGGCCCGGGGCTCCTGCTCGCTGCTCCCGCCTCCGGCTCTGGCTGCGGCTCACGCGCTCCCCGGCCGAGCGCGGGCCGCCGGGGGCCGCGGGGGTGGCTGGCGGCGGAGCGGCCCGCGGGCCGGGGCATCCTGGCGGCGCCGCCCGGGGCCCGCACGTTCCGCTCGGCTCAGCTCGGCCCGCCGCCCCTCCCTCCCCTCGCGCCGCCGCCGCGCTCGGCTCCCGCCGCTCGGCTGGCTGCGCTCGGGAGGCCGGGGGCTGGGGGCGGAGCAGGGCGCATGCCTCCGCACCGCCCCTCGGACCGCCCCGCCCCCGCCCCCGGAGGCGCGGCCTGCAGCCGCGTCCGTCTGTCCGTGCATCTGTCGGTCCATGGTTCCCCAGCCTCCCCGCCGCCGCGGAACTGAAGCCCCCTAGGGAGCGCGGCCCCCCGCTGCCGTCTCGGGTCGGTTCACTGCCCCGATGTCGCCTCCAAGCCCCCTGGGAAAGGGAAGGCCCAGAGCTCTGCGGGCTGGCAGGTCAAGGGGGCCTGGGGCCAGCATGGGCAGCGGGAGCCTAGGGCCGGGGGGAGGGGCTCAGGGAGGCTTTCCCGGAGGAAGCCACGTCTAAGGTGAACAATAGGGGTGGGGTGCGGAGTAGCCTGAGGATTAGATACTTCCAGGAACTGGGGAGTTTGTCAGGATCAAGGGTCTGGGGCAGTGAGAGGTAAGGTTGGGCCAGTTAAGGATTCAAACTTATCCTGGGCCCGGGGCGGGGTCCACCATGGAATGGTGACCCAGACCACAGGGCTGCCAGGTGGTTTGCCCCTCCCCGCCAAGGGCTCAGAAATGTTCTCAAGCTGGAACCAGGACAGCGCAGCAGGGAGAGGCCGGGCCTACAACCCAGAACTCCTGGTCCCGATCCCCCTCAGGAGCTACCCCCCTTAGCACTCCTGGCGGGCGCACAGGCCGCCACCCGTAGACATCTAGAGGGAATCCTATCAGTGTCCTCGACTGGGGGCCTCTGGAGACCTCTGGAGTCACAAGAGAGTGATTGCTGGTATCTTGGTCTCCCATCCAGGCAGCGGACCCCGGACAGGACCCTGCCTGTCTCCTATCTCTTCTAGAACGCCCGTGACCACACACCCTGGGCACAAGGCCTCCAGTCACTCTGGGCTGTTGGCATGGCCCTGCCCTGCCCATGCACCTGGGAAGCATCTATGAATGCACAGCTCAGTGTCTGGGGGAAGAGGGCACCTGTCCGACAGGACCAGCCAAATGCAGTCAGTGCTGCCTGCTCTGCTCCACAGCCCGGCACCGCACTGCCCCCCCGCCCCCGCCCCCCCATCTCCATATCCCAGGAGCAGCTGGGGAGTTAGGAGCAGCTGTTAGGAGACCCAGGGTAGGCCTTAGGGTCAGTCCTCTGAGACAAAAGTAAAGGTGTTTGTATCCAAAGGCTCCACAATGAAGTGGGGCTGGTGCATGGGGGGCCTTGGGCCATGCGCTCCGTGTGTGTGGCTTCTGGGCAGTCAGGACCCCTAGTGAGCCCTCCGTGGACGGGCCAGCTCCCTGACCAGGGGGCCCTGGTTATAAATAGGCCACCAGCAGTGGGAGGCTGGCACAAGGAGGCTGGTTATCAGGTGTGACATTTCTAAGGCAAACACCTGTGATCCAGTCATCCCTAGCCTTTGGCCACACTGCTGCCCCGCTAGCGTTTGGCCCCCGGCACCCCCCCCACCAGCCCAGCTCACCCACTACTGCCTTTACTAGTGCCCCTGCCCTGGGCTCAGCTGGCTCTGGGGACAGGTGGGAATGGGCCTCCAATGGCCAACCCGGAGACCTCGTGTTAAACGCTTTGTTAGCCTGGGCTCCCCCCAGCTGCCCCGGGAAGTGGATTTTAGGTACCTGGCTTGCCCAAAGCCGCACAGATGAGTGGCCAAGCCAAGACTGAGAAGGACGTAGAAGCCCTGCTGCCCCCTTCCCTCGGGGAACCCAAGGGCTCAGGCACGGCCATAACCAGTTCTGGTTTCGCGGACCACGGTCTGGCTGGCCTGGGCTTTGTGCTGCACGCGCGGGGCAGGCCTCCCGGTGGCTCCCAGCCCAGGCACCGCCATCGCCTTCAGGAGGTCGGCACGGGGCACGGGCGGAGCTGGGGCGGCTGAGGGGCTTGCTGCCATGGCCTCACGTGGCGTGTTCCCTCCCCCCCCTTCCAGGCGGGAAATAATCCCGTCAGCCGGGACGGAGGCCTGAGACGGATTCCAAAGCCCTTGGCGGGGGTTTCTGCACATCTGGAGCCCCTCCTCGCTGTGAGGCTGCAGCTGTTGTGGTCGGTCTCCATCTCCAGGCTGCCAGGGTGGGCCCGAGTTGGGAACGTTCTCCCACCACCGGGTGTGCTTGGTGGAGGAGTCTTCCTCAGCTACGGCTGGGGGTGAAGGACGGACGCCCGTAGTGGCCTCAGCAGCTAGTCTGCCCCCTGAGGCTGCTGGCCTCGGTGCACACACAGGGCCACAGATGTGCACACGCTCACGCACAGTCATGCATGGGCACCATTCACACACACACCACCCTCAGACCCCCCCCAGCCATGAGCCTTCCCAATAACCCGTTGGCCTGACTGGCTGGGGGTTCCCACGACAGGCACGGGGGCCCTGGCACCAGCTGGGAGGCCCCTTCTAGCAAAATCCCTGCCTCTTTCTCCAGAGGGCCAAGGTTCCAGCGCTGCTTCCACTAAGAGGTGGAGGGAAGCCAGGGCTCCCATATGCTGAGCGTGCAGCAGCCAGGCTGGCCTCAGCTCTCTCTGCACATCACCTCCCTGAGTCCTCGAAAGCACCGTCCACCCCGCCTACGGGAAGGCTACTGGGGGCTCAGAGCTGGCATCTTGCATAGGCCAGAGAGAGGGCAAGTGGGGGGCTGGTGCCTCCAGGCCAGGACGTGGAACCAGGGCCCTGGGAGGGAAGGGGTGTTCTCTCCAGCCAGCACCTGAGTTCTGGGGTACACGCAGGCATTGGTACCCGGGGGGGGTGGGGGGAGGGAGGGGTGGGCCCATGGAAGCCTCTAGTCCCCGCATCAGTGCCCACCAGGAACGCAGCCCCCCAAGACAAATGACCACCCAGGACCAAGGTCCAGCCAAACAGCAGCTTTATTAGTGATGCTGGATTCTTTACACACCGTATAGTGTGCACGCAAGTATTCCCTAGGGAGCGCTTACACCGGAGTGATAGAAATAAAGCTTTGGTGTGTAGGTTTCCAGGAGAGAGCACAGGTTAACACTGCAAGACGAACACTTCACACAACACCAGCTCTCAATGTGGATTGGGTTTTTGGCCAAGGGGGTGAATTCTAAGTGACTAGACACTGGGGCTACTCCAGGCCCAGCGCGGGGGCGGCCCCTAGGGCTGGGGCTCCGGCCGGCCCTGCCGTTTGGCCTTCATCTGCAGGTACCGCCCTTTGCCTTCCTCAAAACGCTTCTTCTCGTCCTCGGTCTCGGGCTGTGGACCACACACAGAGACAGGCAGGTTAGAGAGGTCACAGAACCCTGACTGTGGGCCAAGGCCCGGGCCCTACCCCAGGAGGGCCCAGAAGACCCCACCCGGGCTCCACTGGCCAACTGGGGCTGCTTGGGTGCCAGGCGCTGGCCCTGTAGGGATGCCAGTTTCAGGAGCACACCCACGCCACCCTTCACAGCAGGTGGAACCCCCAAACCAGTGCCCATTTGATAATGAACTGCAGCTGGAAATGCTGTTGATAAATGAAACATGGGAGGGAAGGCCTAAAACAGGGCCATGTGTGAGGAAGGATAAGAGGGTCCCTGTTGGGGACGCTGCATTTGGTCCACTCCCAGGGAATGCCAGTTGCTCACAGTCCCTGCCCCAAAGGGAAGTGGGGACAAGCGCTGTGCTATGTCCCCTTGGGAAGGCCACTTTATTGTACCAGGAGCAATAGTGACCGCTTT
This sequence comes from Leptonychotes weddellii, assembly GCF_054177405.1. Lineage (NCBI taxonomy): Eukaryota > Metazoa > Chordata > Mammalia > Carnivora > Phocidae > Leptonychotes > Leptonychotes weddellii. The sequence goes on from NC_138372.1 coordinate 3,762,275, forward strand.
GTGGGCAGGGAGCCTCGGATGGCGCAGATGAGCAGGAAGCGGCTCCTTGGGTCCTGCTCACCCCTTCCCTGTCACGTCTTTCCTCTGAGCAACCTAGGAAGCCACGTCCCCATACTCGGGGCGGGGGGTACAGAGCCTACTGACCAGAGGGAATTGGCCGAACTGGCAGGATTGTGAATGGTGCCCCTTTCACTTTTTTTTTTTTAAGATTTTATTTTATTTATTTATTTGAGAGAGAGAGAGTGAGAGAGAGCACAAGAGGGGGAGGGTCAGAGGGAGAAGCAGACTCCCCGCTGAGCAGGGAGCCCAATGAAGGACTGGATCCCGAGGGATCGTGACTCAGCCAAAGGCAGTCGCCCAACCAACTGAGCCACCCAGGCGCCCACCCCCTTTCACTTTTAAGAGTGGCCTGGTCTGGAGGTGCCTGGGGGGCTCAGTCGGTTAAGCATCTGACTCTTGGTTTCGGCTCAGGTCATGATCTCAGGGTCGTGAGATCGAGCCCCACGCTGGGCTCTGTCCTCAGCACAGTCTGCTCGAGAATTCTCTCACTCCCTCTGCTCTTCCTACCCTCCCCCACTCTCTCTCAAAATTAAATTAAATTAAATTAAATTAAATTAAATTAAATTAAAAGAGTGGCTTGGCCTGGCCACTAAAGGGTGTGACACCAGGCAGAGGTCACTCCCCGAGGCCCCATCTATCCCACTGTGAAGTTCTCTCTCGCCAGCCCTGCTCAGGAATTCAGGTTCAAAGAGCTGTGTTGATTCCTCTGGGACATTTCCTTGCGATACTTTGAGGGTGTCTGAAAGCTAAAGAAATGGGGCAGTTGCCCTTCATCCACAATGACACCAAGCCCCAGCAGCTATTTTTAGGCCCAAGTGTTTTACAGGCAAATGGTATATTGGCAAAAGAGAGAACAATCAGCCAGAGGATGTAATGTCAGGTTAAACCAAATATTTCCTCCCCCTCAGCCTTCTCAGAAATTGTTTGCTAAATGTCACCAGGTGTAAACTGTCAAAACCTTGTGGCTTGGAGCCAGTGGAACATTTGGGTATTTAAAGAACTAGGATCATGCTCCTTATAGCGGTTCTGGTGCGTATTTGAAGAGTCTTCGGAGCACACGTGGACACTGGTGGCTTCCCAAGACGCTTTATTGAGGAAGGCCCTCCTGCTGCTCTGGTTTCATCTCTGGCTGACTTTTTTAAAAATAAAATTTGAGGCCATGCAATTTGACCTGAGACAGCCCGGGGAAACAAAATGTTCTCTCAGTTAGAGCAGGCAGTGCTAAGGGGGAGCTTCCTGGGGGCAGGAGGCCAGGGGCCCATCCCTGTTGCTGAAGGCACCCCACAACCACAAGGCCGCATTCCACGGGGCCGGCTTCTGTGCAACCCAGGCAGAGCTTCTCCAACGCAAGTCACCTGGGGGTCTTATAGATGCAGATTCTGGTGCAGGGGGTCTAGGGGCCAGGGCCTGAGACCAATTTCTAACAAGCATCCCGGTGATGCGATGCTGCTGGCCTGGGGACCACTCTGAGCAGCATGGCCCTACCCTCTATCCATCCATCCCTGCAGCAAATGGGGGAAAGCTGAAGAAGCCAAGAACGCAAGGTCAAGTCCACCAGGCTAGGTCAGTGGGGCCTTTTGCTCCCTCTCCTCTGTGGAACGTGCTTGGCGTGGCTGAGGGGACCCGTGGCTCCCATCCACCTGCAGCCAAAGGCCAGGGCTCAGGAGAGCGGCATGGCTGGGCCCCTCTTCAGGGGGAGGAGGGGCTGCAGCCAGGCTTCCCGCCTGCCTCACAGAGGACCAGCTCATGGGCAATGTGTTTGGGTCCCGGGGCTGGGAAGCTGGCTGAGGTGGAGAGCCTGGGCTGGGCCATGTGCCGAGGGTCCCCCCAGCTCAAAAGGCCCAGCCCCTCTCTGCTGGGGGATTCTGGAGCAGGGCCTCCCTCCAGCTGGTGGAATTTCCATTCCTGGAACAGGGGAAAGAAGGGAAGAGGCTTGGAAAGAAAAGAATTTCTCAAAAACAAGAGCGTGAGCCTGGCCTGGGCAAGGCAGCGGGATGGAGATTGATGGCCACCAGGCCATCTGCAGAGCCCACTGGAGCCAGGTCCTGCCTCATGGGAGGGGCCCTTCTGTGTCTCCAGCCCACGAGTGTTTCTGGAAACCAGCAGACATGGGATTCACACGAGGAACTTGGGCCGCAAATGCTTGGTCACCAGCCAAGGGCTCTCAGGGCTCAGAAGAGCAGGGATGGGTCCAGGGAGAGCAGTGAATGGAGCCTCCATCAGGGGTACCCTAGACAGAGGACCTGTGAGTGACAAGGAGCCCCCAGGATGCCTGGGTGGCTCAGCCGTTTAAGCGTCTGCCTTCGGCTCAGGTCATGATCCCGGGGTCCTGGGATCGAGTCCCGCATGGGGCTCCCTGCTCAGCAGGGAGTCTGCTTCTTTCTCTCCCTCTGCCCCTCTGTTCTCTCTCTCAAATAACTAAAATAAATCTTAAAAAAAAAAAGCAGGGGCGCCTGGGTGGCTCAGTCATTAAGCATCTGCCTTCAGCTCGGGTCATGATCCCAGGGTCCTGGGATCGAGCCCCGCATCGGGCTCCCTGCTCAGTGGGAAGCCTGCTTCTCCCTCTCCACTCCCCCTGCTTGTGTTCCCTCTTTCGCTGTGTCTCTGTCAAATAAATAAATAAAATCTAAAAAAAAAAAAAAAAAGCTAATCCTGACAGTTCTAGGAGATGCCTAGACATTGGCCAGCGCCACCTGCCCTCTGGAACGGGCTGGCCTGCCTTGGACCCCTCCCACCACACTGCATGCCCTTCCCGGAGAGGCCTCTTCATTCTGCCCCCAAACCAGCTCAGCCTCCCCTCTGGAGCCAGGGTGGGGGACCAGCCAGGCTGGTTTGAATCTGGCTTCACCACTTACCATCGTAAGGCTCATAGACTCACTTACATTCTACCCTATGAGGGTGCTGGGGCGGGGTACCAAAGTCCTCTCAGTTGTCCCCAACAAGTCAGTGAAAGAAGCCCCCCCCCCCCACCTCATGTACGAGTCCATTTATACCAAACATTTAGAGTAAGCACATCCACAGAGAGAACACAGATTAGTGGTGCCAGGGGCTGGGGGCGGGCTGACGACCCAGGGGTGCATGGTTTCTTCTGGGGGGATGAAAATGTCCTAAAATGGACTGTGGTGATGGTTGCACAACTCCGTGAACATACTAACACCTGCTGCATTGGACGCTGTAAACGGGGGGACTCTACAGTACATCATTACATCTCAAACCCACCAGAGGTGAACACCCCTCCTCACAGTTCACAGAAAGTCAAAAAGAAGGTTCAGCATGGCGATGCCTCCCAGCCAAGTCCCAGCACACAGGGGGCAGCAGGGCCGAGGAAACACTCCCTGAATTCCACCCGGCGCTTTCTCTACAGCGGCCAAGCCGCGATGCATTCACTCCCGGCAGGTGCACTGAGCGCCTCCCAGACGCCGCTCTGGGCCTGGTGCTGGGACCTGTCTCGGGAGCTGACGGTCTAGCCAGCAAGACGCAGGGGAACAGACAGATTATACAGTCCGTGGGAAAATGACAATGACGCGGCCCCACCACAAGGTCAAACAGAGGGAGGGGGTCTCGAGGGCCAGGTGCCAGGAAGGCTCCGCAGTGGGGAGAGTAGCCAAGTGGGCACCAAGGTACACGGAGGTCTGCAGGTTGCCTGCCTACAGCAACAGCTGCTGCCCTCCGCAGTGGGTCAGGCAAGCGGCAGAGCCAGGCCCATTGGGCAGAGCGAGCCACCTCGGGAACGGCCTCCCTGGGAAGGAGCAGAAGGCAGAGTCCCAGGATCATCGCAGGCACCTCATCCGTGCAGTGGGAAGTCAATCTACTGGGTCTGTGTGGATACAAGGAGCAGGGAGAGCACCCAGGCCATCTCCAACCTCAGGCCTCAATACAGTGGCCCCCACAAGCCGCCAGGTAACACACCTTTGGGGTGGGCATCAATCTGGATGGCCTTCCGGGCCCTTGTAACTCCGAGCAACGCTGTATTTATAAGCAGGAGCCTGATGCTGGGCCATTGGTCCTGCAGCAGCCGTGAAGACGGCTGGTCCCCTGGGCCAGGTCTCTACGGGGCAGGAGCTGTCCAGAGTCTAGTCCACTGGTAAGAATAAGTCAGCAACAAAGAACAGAGAGCTCTTCTCTCTTTGAGAAACACACTGAAATACTCGGAGGCGATGATGTGATCTGAGATTTGCTTTCAGTGGCCTGCGGGGTGAGGTGGGCAGGGGTACACTTGCATGAGCAAGACTGGCCCTGTGTTGCTAACTACAAGGAGTTCTTTCTTCTCTTTAGTTTTGCATATAGTTGAACTTTTCCATAATTAAAAGGTAAAAAAAATAATAAAAGCCAACTAGACCCATCAGGGCAGCTGCAGGGACCCCTTCTCCCTTCCCTGGGCACAAAGAACTTCAAGTCACACGCAGTCAGTTGAGGGGCTGAGTCCGGGGTTGGAGAGGAGCTGCTCCCCTACCCTGGGCTCTATTTCCCACCTGGCACCTTCCTCCCGGCCAGAATACCCGCAGTGTCCCGGGCTAACCCACACGGCTGTGACAAGATCCCTCCAACTGCCCAGGTAAACCTCCTGCAGGGACTGAGCCGAAAGCCTTCCCGCCCCTTCTCCCACGCAGGCTGTGCACAAGGCATGAACCTGGGGCTAGGGACGAGGAGGAAGTTCTCTGGGCAACAGCTTTTAGTGAGCTGCCTGCACCGAGTCCTGGTGGACTGGACCACGCCAGCACGTCCGAATCTACACGACAACCCAGGAGGAGCACCAAAGTCGTTACCATTTCCCTTCTACTGATGAGAACGCAAGGCGCAGACGCGGTGAGGGACTTGCCCAAGCGACAGCTGGTGAGCGGCAGGCCCTCGATTGAGCCTGGGTGCTACCGCTGCTCCAGGTCCTTCCAGCCAATGGGCTCTTACTGGTGGGCTCAGCAGTAGGCAGTGGGGGACATGGTGACCCTGCGATGTCGCCCTGGTGAACGGGAAGGGCCTGCCCTCCCAGAACAAGCCTGGAGCCCACCTGGACTCGCAGCGGCTCAGCCCCCGGGCCCCAGGCCACGGGAGTGAAGGCGCCCTCTCGTGTTGGTGCCAGCCTGCCAGGGGCCCAGGCTCAGGGGTGCGTTCCTGTCCCAGCCCCTCACTCCAGCCTTGGAGCTAGGCGCCTCCCCAAGGAGCTTCTCGAGCTCTAGCGGAGAAGGGCAGATGTGCCCTGCATCTTCCCTGTCTGGCTCAGGTTCTGACACCCGGTCACTCCCGTGAGCCGTGAGCGCAACACCGGGGGCTGCTGGAGCCCGGTTTACCAGACACCGCAAGCAGCCACGCTGTCCTCCAGATTTCCACAGACATGAGCGAACGTGCCCCCCTCCCGTCACATTTAGGGGAAGTCAGAATTGGGGCCATCACCCCCATGCTTTCGCCCGATACGCGAGACATGCTCCCTCTAGTTCATCAACTTCGGGAGTGAGGGGCGGGGACGAGAGAGGGACCGTCTGCACGGCACGTCAGAGCCTGGAAGCCGGAGCGGCGCGGTGTCGGGTCCTGCTCAGGGCCAGGCCTCAGGAGGCGAGCAGGGCGCCTGGCACCCATCCTAAGGAGGCGCTCCCCGCTCGGGCCGTGCGCGTGCTGGGTGGCACCACGGGCCTCCCCTCGTCCCGCGTGGCTGGGACAATTCCGTCCAGCGTGGCTTTCTAGAGCTCATCCTCCGGTCAGGCCTGAGGCCGGCCCTCCACCAGGTTACCCCCGACAACTGCAGCTACTCACCCCTCTCTAGTCAACAGGCCAACCAGGGTTCCAGAACGTGTGTGCCAAAGGCTCTGCATGCTTCTCTCACTAGTTCAGTCCACAGTCACCTGAGGAGGGGCAGGGCCTGAAGTGCAGGTAATTCTAGTCTATGCTGTGGCACAAAACACGGAAAATTCTAGTCGCTCGGTGGAGGGAGAAGCCAGCGCCCAGCACAAACGTTCGAGATTCTGCCGCTAACTCATCAGACAGAACTAACACCGCCTCGTGATGGATGGGAAGGCAGCCGGCCAGCCGCAGCGGGGCCAAGACGTTTGCAAGGCCGGGGAGGAAGGAGCCGGCCGCGGCTCGTCTCTCTTCTGGGCTCGGATGACGGCATGTGCTGAATGTTCTGGGCTCTAGAACCCCGCCTGGCGTAGGAGTAGTATCTGGTTGATACCAAGGCACCGAGCACCCACCCTGGGAGCGTGGCACACCCGCACCTGGTTGCCCTGGGAGCTGGTCAAGGGCAGTGAGGCTCGTCGCTGCCCCCCTGCAAACAGTGGCGGGCAGGGCAGCGCCCCTGCTCTCTCTGCAGGCACAGTCCCTGCCCTGGTGGCTGGAAGACATTCGGCCTCCCCAGGCCGTGAGCGCCGACGAACGGCCCTCCCAGCCAAGTGACTAAGAGGGGCCGCCACTTCCCTGCCGGGTGTGAAGCTGACAGAGCCAGACAGAGCTGTGGCACAGCCTGCCCCCCCTCTGGCCTCCCGTCTCCCTCCATCCGGCAGTAAATCAATACAGAAGTTGCTGGCTATTGCTGTTTTTAATGGAAGGCTGGGGGTGGTGGGGGAAAGGAAGAAGCTCCCCCGTGGGAAACCACGTTTGCTTTCAAGTGCCTGAAGCTGTCGGCAGGGCGGAGGGCTCCGGACCACAGGCCAGAGGCTCTCGACAGCCTGAGCACTCACCGGCACCCTTGGGGGGGCCAGGACCCTGGTGTGCCGCTGCCCATAGGCACGAGGAACCCAGGCTCTGGGCCACAGCGACCTGGCCGTGTGGCCTTGGGGCTGCCCCCTCCCCTCCCCCCGTCGCAGGGCAAGGCGTGTGTGCCTGATGCATTCATGTCACCCACAGCCTCAGAGACGGAACAGCCTCCTGTCTGCCAACCCACCGCACTGCCCAGGGCAGAGAATGGCCCCGGGGGTCCTCATAAGGCCGCAGGGCCTCTGCCTCGTCACATCCAGCCGCAGAGACCCAGGGGTCAAAAGTGCCCCCGCCCCCTCTGCTCAGGCGGCTGCAGGGGCCTCAGATCCGCGTCCTCCCCCTCCTCCTCCGGCTCCCCCTGCCAGGGGCTGTCTTCCGGGCTCCCTTCCACTGGAAAGCCCCACAGTGCAGACCAAATGTTTTCCAGTTTGCATTTTCTGTGCTGCGAGAACACACATTTGGAGCTTGGCACGGAGGGCGAGTGACTAAGTTCCACCCTCAGTAAAATCAATAGCTTGTCCTTTTCGTAATTAAAGAATGTCTGGTGCGAAGAGGGTTTCCCGTGGTGACAGAGCAACTTCCTGCGAGCCTGAGGGACGCAGACGTTCTTAATTAGGAAACCACGCACGCACCTCCTCCCGTCTTCGTACTGGGAGACAGGAGGGATCTTGGGACAATCGTGCAGGCAATTAGGATGTCTTCTGATGACTGGAGCCATGCAACGCGGCCAGGAAGGGACAAGCTTGGCATCCGGGAGCCCTAGCCTGGCAAGCAGCCATGTCCCCAGAGCGCGGCTCCACCCGTGACCGTGACCTCCGCGGGCGGCAGAGCCCTCACCACCCTGCCTGAGGCATGCACAAGGGGGCTCATCGCGGTGGCTCCAAGGGTGAGATCGCTGTGGAACCGATCTGCCGTGCGGCCGTGGACTCCCCTAGGAGAGGCCGGCAGGAGGCTGAGGAAGGGGCAGGGAGCATGGGGCCGAGGGAAAGGCAGCGAAGGGGGACAGTCTCTGGTAGAGGAGGTGAAACAGGGCTCGCTCCTACTGGGCGGCTTCTCAGCAGCTTCTCCCAAGGCATCGGGGGTGGGGGTGGGTCAGAGCCCTTGCTCCCGTGACCCCCGGACGGTGACAAAGATCGTAACTGCCATTTGCTGAGGCTGGGCCTGCCCCAGGCCCTGTGCGTGTGCGCTGTCGAGTCCATCTTTCTTGTCCTCTGTCTGAAGCCGGCACTGTGCCTGGGACACAGTGAGGGCCCAGGGGGCATTTGCTGAATGAACGAATGACCAAACCAACGGAAGATCAAACCAAAAAAAGCCTTAATAACAAGTTGGTGTGGTCTTTGTGCCAAAGATTCAAAACCAGTGGTTTTGCTCAATGGACACATGGTTGGGCATCATGTTGTCCCCAACCGAGTCGAGAGCTCAGCCCACTCAGGGTCTCCACAGGAGCCAATGACAAAGCCATGACCAGGAGCGTCCAGCACAGAGAGGCGCGGATAGAGCCCCCAGAATAAGCTCCTCCTCTCCTGCTGGCTGTGCTGACATGCTTTAGTCTGCGTCCGAATGTGCGTGTGCGCGCGCATGCGTGTGCAGGGAGACCCTTCTGCCTCCTTCCAATCACTGTGGGGGTCTTGGGGCCTGTTTCTTACCTGCACCTCCGACTACACTTTGAGTACCATGTGCCTGGATTCACAAGCTCTTTGCCACAGGGCTCCACACCACCCTGCAGAGAAAGCACGGTGCCACCAAGCAGCAGTGTTTCGTACGTGCTCAGGGGCAGGTGGCCCTGCATTCCACCCCAGGACACAGCAGGTACAAGCCTGCCCTGCTGCGAACCCTTTCCTGGGTCCCCACAACCTTCACAGGCCTCTCCCCTTATTCACCGTCCAAGGTGGCCACTGCGGAACCGAGGGCACCCTGACCAGCTGGGACGCCCCCCTCCACTGCACCTTCTGCACATCTCACCCACAGGCCTCCCCTCCTGAAGCCACCTTCCTGGCACCACACGGAGTCAGGCCTAGCAGTGCCCTCCGAGAGCCTGCCTCTGGGTTTTCACGCTCTACAGAAATTAAAATAGCAACGGGGGCACCTGGATATGAAAACACGGCAACGAAGCAGTAAGACTGGTAGTTCATGAGTAGAACCTACCAGCATCTTAACAAGAAAAGGTGTATCATGTGTGCCATGGGCCCTCTCCCTTTTGGACAGCTGGCTGTTGGATGTGAACTGGGTGGGGTCCCCAAAGCACGGACCGTTCCAGCAGAGGCTGTCACGGAGCTGTCAGGGACACAGCAGAGCGTCCAAGGGCATGTGTAGGTGGGGGCTGCACGCCCCCTGGGCCACCCACACCCCTGATCCTCACAGGCCACTAAAGCTCCCCATCACCAACCATTCAGCTTCAGGATCCTGGCATTTTCCCATCACAAACAGACTCTCTGTGAAGCACCCAGAGCCAAGCGAGAGAATGGAACACTGGGTCAAGAAGCTTCACGAACAGCCTAGTCCTGGACTCACCCCTGTGCAGGGCAGCAGGGAGCACAGCCCCCTCAGTAATGTGGCTTCTCACACCCTTCCAGGAACAGCATCAATCAGGCTGCACATCTGAATTTCTGAAGTTAGGGAGCAACTGAAAATCATTCCAGCACACTGAGTGCCCAGGCTGCTGACGTGCGTCCCCAAGCCGTGGAGCAAACCTGGGCACCCCGCCCATGACAAGCCCTGGGTAGGGACCCCCTGTCCTACAAGCTGGGGGTGATGTGTGCTCCGCCTGCCACAGTGGGCTGTGTGCAGAGCACGCCTGGCCACGGTCAGCAAAGTGGCAGCCTCCTCGGCGGCTGACGCTCCATCCTGAGGAACGGAGCCATCGGGAGGACCCCAGCCCCCGCCACGCCATGTGCCCGGGGCCAGGCCTGGGTCCAGGGGAGCAGGGAACTGGTGGCTGCTGTAAGCCTTTCCCCGTGCGTCCTCTTCAGGGTGAAAGGGTGAGGGGCCTCCTAGGTAGGTCATCACTGGGACAGTTCAGAGAGGCCCGACCGAACAGCAACTGCCTGGCCTGTGATGGCTCCAGTGGGGAGACTGAGGCTCAGGGGTGGGAAGGGACCAGTCATGGCCGAGGGGCTCAGGGGCCTGCACTCGGTCCCCTGGACCAGAGTTAGCCATCTGGTCGCCTGTCTGCAGGACGAGAACTATCTACCCTGACTCCCAGCGCTGGATCCACTATAGCACAGGAGAAGCGCGTCGGCATTCCACGAACACCCCAGCTCCTTATGACCAGACCGTTGTCACTTCGGACACCCGGGACAACCCCCCGCCAGCCCCTGCCCAGGCGACAGGGAATGGCAATGCGTGTGCACAGGCCCAGGCACCCCGGGCCTCTCGAGTGACTATGCCCTCCACGCACGCGTTCTGACCGTGCTCTGCGTGGAGCTCACCGCCTCCCGTTTTAACCTAGAAAATACTTTCTGGTCATTTCAGTGGCTGAGACGGAGGCCTCCGGGGCTAGGCCCTGGTCCACCAGGAGGCGGGCGTCCACAAGCACCAGCCAAGGTCCTCTGTGGTGGGGCAGGCTCGCTGTGGTTTGGGTTTTCTGGGAGCAGAGCGATCCTGCTTTGTAGGCACCGCCCCCGCTGCCCCCACGTGGGCCTCAGTTCACTGGGGCAAACGCTCCTTTTCCAAATGATCCACGAAGCGGTGAAGGGTTCTCTCAAACCCTGCACTGCCTACGTGCCTGCGATGGGTTCCAGGCTCACCCTCGTCCCACCGCGCCCCGTGTCAACACACACCGTCCTCACAGCCGGCCAGGACGTCCACTGGCACTCCCACCCGCACACATTCCCCAGCGACACCTCCTGTCTCCCTGGGGCCCCGGGGGTAGCAGCACCCACGTCTCAACCAGAGAATGGGAGGCGGGTCGGGCAGGACAGCGCTCACGCTGCCCTCAACACACAGTTTGGTGCTCATGTTTCTGGAGACTAAAAAGGGCTCGAAAACATCACCCATAGGAGGTGCTGGGACCAACCTGGTGCCTGGTCCCCAGGCAGCCACCCTAGTGGCATCCACCCCGTGTCTCTGCACAGGCCCCCTTTCCAGCCCTGCTCAGTGAAATCCGGGGCATGTCCTCCACCCCTGAGGTCAGAGGTCATGGCCACAGAGCGGCCTTCAGAAGGGGGCCGGGCAGCCGGGGGGCGGCCTGGGCCTGGTGTCCAGACCAGCAGCCTGGCTCCATGCTGCGCATTTGCCTCTTTAATCATTAGCCTGGAAAGTGTCAGCAGCTGCTGGACTCTGCGCATCCTCCCCAGCATAAAATATTCACCAAGAGAAACCCCAAACAGCAACGCTGCCTTCCGTGTCAGCCGGGCCCTGGGGATGGAAGCTAAAAATAGACAGGAGGTAGAAGACTTGCTGACAAGACAGACGGGGAGGGGGCGGGGTGGGGCGGAGGCCTGAGCCCCCCCCACAGGCACCAGTGGGCTGGCTGCAAGGAGCTCCTGTGTGCTTGGGGAGGCAGACGGTGTCACACGGCGGTCCTCAAGGGAGTGCACACACAGGCTGAGCTGAAAACTCCTCTCTGGGGAGCTGCACCCTCCCTGCCAGAGCCTGGGCCCCAGGACACCTCCATGAAGAATCAAAGACCATCTTTAATTAGCAAGATAACAGTCTGGATCAATGTGAGGCCAGCCAGCAGGAAGACAGGGCCATCACTAACTGCTGGCCCCTCAAACCTAGGGATTCGGCCACTGTCCCCTTCACTCAAGCAGGTGTCTTTCCCCACCTGCTGGGCACCAGCATCCCTTCCTCTGGGCTGGCCCTCCACCTGTGACTGACACCCCCGACCCACGTCACGGGTTTCTAGAAAGGGCACGGGCAGCTTCCCGGGTACTTAGACTGGCCCAGACCCAGGACTGCTTTCCGCCTCTGTGAAGGTCATGGGTACCCCCACAAAGGGCTCCTGGGCCACAGGTACTGTCCATGGGAGACTGGGCCCCTCCTGGCTACAGCTGAGTGCCAGGGTGCATGCAGGGCAGGCGGGGGCAGCCCACAGCAGCTGCTGGGCTCTTGGGCAGGCGAGCGTTACAAATCAACTACGGCTAGCACTTCGGACCTGGCCAGAAAACCCTGTCAATTCACATTTACTCAGAATGAGCCTTTGCAGAATGAAGATGGTCCGACTCCTCGGCTGTGCTTACTCTCATACCCATTTGGGGAGCCCTGCAGGCCGCTGTACCCCGTCAGCTGACAGCAGAGGAAAGGCCCCACGGGGTCAGAAGGCTGGGTCCTGGGGCTGGGCCTGGCCGGGATCAGCTGGGTGGCCTCAGGTGTGTTCCTGCCCCCTCCTCTGCCCCTACGGGCGGTCGGCTCCAGGCCCCAGGCCTCCAAGTCCCTGGTTCCTTTTACCCAGATAGTTTCTGGGAAATGGCTCCCCTGCCCCCAATACCAGGCCCTGCTTGAACGCAGCCCTGTCCATGAGGCCCTCCGTGGAAGGAACCTCCTTAAGTAGCAACAACTGTCCCAGGGAATGCAGATCCCCCACCTCCTGCTTCTTCCCCCATGACCCTCACCAGCATCTCACAGTCTGGTGTCCCTACTTGCTTACTGGCTCCCTCCAGGAGAGCGTCAGCTCCAGTGGGAGGGGTCCAGAAAGCACAGTGAACAGCAGCAGACAGGTGTGGCGCTCCCAGAACCCTCACCCACCCTCTGTGGCATGCACTAGGGCCGTCCCCCTGGTACAGATGAGGAAACAGAGGCGCACCCAAGAAGAGCAAGCCTGGGACCACACAACCATACACCCTGACCAGAACCCAGGCAGCAGGATGCCCATGCCCACGTGTGCCCCGATAGGACGTGTGTATCTGTAACAGTGAGGGGGGATTCCCTGGGGCGTTCAGGGATCTGCAGTTGCCAACTGCCCACCAGCAGGGCACTGACCAATGCAGTGGGGGAATGTGGCTGGAGAGGCGAGCAAGCCCATGAGCCACCCACGGGTATTTTCCTGAGCCCCACTCTGTGCCGGGCATCCTGGAATCACACATCGGTCTGGATGCACCGGAGGATCTGAGATGGTGCCGGGTGCTGGGAGATGGTGTGGGAACAGGAGAGAGTCGCTGGGCAGTGGTGGGGGTCAGGCTTTATCTCGAGTGTGGAGGGAAGGCGATCTAAGGATGAGCTGAGAAACAGTGGAAGGAGCTGCCTCCGCAACAATCTGAGGGAAGGCGTCCAGGCAGAGGGACAGTGCGTGCAAAGGCCCTGAGGCAGGAATGAGTCTGGGGGCTGAAGCCAGAGAAGCCAGCTTTGCTGGACCCTGTGCCGAGGGCACCAAGGCCAGAGAGCAGATTAGGTGGGAGAGGGAGAAAATCTGATTTTAACAAACTTCCTCTGCTCCAGTGTGGGGTCGGGTGGAGGGCAGCAAGCCTGGAGGAGGCAGTACAGCTTGGGGCTGAGCAGGGATCCAGCCAGCGATGGGGCCTAGAGACCGTGGGTGTGGGGGGCTGAGCAGCAGAGAGGAGAGGAGCCAGGCACGTTCCCGGGCTCACTGAGAGAGGGAACCCGGGAGGACCAGTGGGTTTTTTGGGGGAAGGATGATGAGCTCAATTCAGGATACATCACGTTTGAGATGCGTGCGGGTCCCTATAGGAGGCTGGCAGAGCTGGCAGAGCCGATCGGGGACTGAACCGTGAGCACAGAACAGTGCTCGTGGCACGAGGCCTGAACCCAGCCACCCAAGGGGGAGGGAAGGGCATGGTGGGCACCCGTCAGGGCCTGGTGTTTGGGGGATCACGGATTGACTGTGTGGACACTGCGGTCCTGTGTCAAGGGAGCACAGGTTCCCCCGAGGCCTGGCGCATCATGCCAGGCCGGCGAGATAGAGACGCACAGTGTCCTTGCATCTGGCCGCGCTGCTGGAGCCCGGAGGCTAAGGAGAACAGAGAGCAAGCATTCGCCTGTGTGAGGCGGAATTCAGCATTCGGGATGGGGCACTGTGACAACATGGAAGAAGATGGGACAGGGGTCCAGGAGAGAGGCAGGGAAAGCCTGTGTTTGAGGGCCAAGAGGAGCAGGCAAGGTTCTGAGGAAAAGTGGCCCAAGACCCAGAGACACGTGGCTGCTAAGGTCAAGGCCAGAGGCGGTCAGGGGGAACACACGCTCATCAGCCAAGGGGACAGGGTGGGCATGGGAGCCATCCCCCCGGGGCCACGCGTCAGGGCGAGGGGCAGCGTGTGGGACGCACACCCCCAGTCCTCACGCTCGGGCGAGGCTGGTCTCAGGGAGGCTCGTCGGGCTGACAGCAGGAGGGCTGTGTGGGGCTCCCTGCCTGTAGAGGGGGCAGGTGGGGGCAGAGCTCTGACAGAGAGAGGCTGCGGGGCCGGAGGGAGCGGCACGTGGGAGCCTAGTTCCCGGCCCGCGTGAGCAGCGGGTCTCCACTGTGGCGTCTGTCGTAAAGGTTTTCAGCGCCCACTCTTCTCCTGCAGGAGGCACAGGATCTGCCTGGGGAGCAGCCACCCTGGCTCAGGGAGCGGCAGGGGGCCGCATAGTGCCAGGAGCTCGAGAGAATCCCCCCGCCCCCGCCCTGGCCAGTCTGCCCCCCACCCTCACCCCGGGGGGGCAGGGAGCTCCCCCTGCGGCCCCACAGGAGCGGCCTCCAGCAGCAGAAGTGCAGGCCGGCTCAAGGGGCATCAGGAGCAGCCCGAGCAGCCGCAAGTCGTGTGCTGGACCCCAACGCTGGCTCCCCGGGATGGGACGTATGACCCTCCACAAGCACCTCAGCCTTGTCGGCCCAACGGGCCCTCGTCTGGTGATGGGGGGCCAGCAGCGGGGGCCCCGCTCCCCAGGGCTGGGGTGCTGCTGGCTGCAGGGAGCCCCAGAGGCCTCGCTGGCCGGTGCGTGGACAAGGTCCAGGCAGGACTGTGACCGGCACTGGCAAGGGATGTGTGAGGCTTACGGTAAAACCATCCTGGGCCTCAAGGGAGATCTGGAAGCAGCGTGCATGTGTTCACTCATTCATTCACTCATTCATTCATTCCACAGTTCCCGAGCACCTCCCAGTCAAGCATCCTCACCACCCACCCACCACCTTCCCCATTCCCCACTTTGGACGTCGGCCACCTCTGGCTCCCTGACTCTCCCTGCGTCCAGCACTTGTCAAATTGCTGGGATTCCTGCTCCGGGACCCTTCAACACTGCGGTGGCAGCATCCCACGTGAGAGGCTGTGTGGCCAGACACCTGCCATCTCTCTCTGCACACCCAGGGCAGAGCCCGGCCAAGCAGCCGAGGCACGGAAGGATCATGAGTCCCCGATGCCCAGCCCCGTGCTGTCGGGGTCTGGCTCAGCCCCCATCAAGCAGGACACTCAGGCCAGGTTCTCCTTGAGAACCTATCCCTCGGGAGGGTCCTCAGCCCCACTGTCGCTTTTATACGTAGCTCTGGGAGCCCCTGGGCACTGTACTCACCCTTGAGGGAGAACCCCCAGAGCAAGGAGCTGGTGAAGAGGTCTCTCCCGTCCTGTCTGCCCGGTCTGACCTCACAGTCCACAGGGGAAGGCCCTCGCGCTTGAGGGGCAGTGCAGCCCAGGTCACTGGGCCGCGAGGTGGCCGGCCGGGCCAGGGCCCTGCCCCCCAGAATGGGCTCGTAGGACTCAGTCTCTCTTGGGAGCCTCTGAGTGCTGGCGGGGCCAGCCGGGGGGGCGGGCGGTCACTCACCACGAGCTGGGGCACGGGCAGCGACTTGCCCTCCTGGCTCAGGGACACGTAGGTGAAGAAGGCACTAGCCGCCCGGTAGCGCTTCTGCGAGTTGTCCACCACGGGGTCGGCGTCCACCAAGACCTCGATCTCCATGGACTTATTGCTCGTGAAGGTCATGCGTCCAGAGATGGTAATGACATAGCCTGTGGGGCACGCACAGCGGGTTAGCGGAGGGCACCGGCGGAGGGGCGGGAGGGGCGGGAGGGCACAGGGGGCGGTTCACCAAGGGCGTTAGGAGACACCTGGTTAGGCAGCGTCTAACAACTACGAGGACATGGAAGGGACGAATTCTCACCGCGCCCCGTTAGTAGCCCCGAATGCTCATCTGCCTCGGGAGCAGGTGTTTGCTTTTAGTGTTTACGTGGACATTTGGAGTGCTGGCCGTCACCTGGCCCCCTGCCCCCTGGGAGGGGCGGCCCCCCACCTGCTTTCAGGCAGCTGGGGGGTGAGCTGGCTCTGTCCCTCTGAAGTCACATTAAGGCCACGTAGCCACACCGTCCACACTGTGACCTTACTGAGCCACACGGCTGCCCCGCCATGTTGCCCTAAGCCACCTTCCCGGTACCGTCCCAGCTCCCTGGCTATTGCTCCTGATGCTGGTCTGACGGCAGCCTCGGGCACTTGGCAGGGCCAGTGGTCACGTTGACTCTGGTCCTGCGTTCCCCCAGAGCCACTGCGTGTACTTCAGCCCACGTCCTCCTGCCCTTCTGTCCTGTCAAAACCACGTCTGTGCCGTCAGGCTCTCCCTCTCTCCGGCTGGCTTGCTCACGGGACCAGAGCCCTCCTCGGAGCTGCGGACCCTGCCCCACAACATAGCCGAGACCCTGAACTTGGTCTGAGTCCCCAGGTGCTCACCACTTGCCTGGGCTGGCATGGTTTCCCTTGTTGATTATGATGCAGTCCAGAGTCCTACGTTCCCATAACACCATCCCGGGTGTCCCTCTCCCTCTCAATCTCAACCCAACCTCCCTGTGCTCCCCATGCCCTTTGGGTCATGACTCTCCACCCTGGCAGCTGCTTCCCAACCTAGAGTGGTTCTCCTCCCCCCAGCCCCCCATTCACGGGCTCTCGCCTGCCATCCAGCCTTGGCCCTTTCGCACCTTGCTCCCTTCATCTCACGGAGCCCAGTCTTCTCCTATAAACAGACTTGACTTGCCTCCCAGGGTAACTATAGGGAAGACACAAAATGACACACCAGGTGCTAACCTAGTGCCCAGTGGCAGAAGGCACTCAGCACCGTCATTATCATGGCTGACGGTGTGGCTCTGGACCACGAGGCAGCACTAATCCTCAGGGGCTTCCGGGGGGAGGGGCTGACACCCCCACCAACGTGTAGCCAGAAAGGTCCCCCAGCCCCCGCTCCCAGCATGGCCTCGTTCTGGGATGGGTTCAAGGAAATCCCTGCCCAAGTCTAGCACATGATGCTGAGACCCGCTCCCTGGAACCAGCCCTGGAACCAGTGCTGGCCGTGGGAACCTCTTAACAACCCTGGGAACCCTGGTGTCCGAGCTCCGAGGAGACAGGCGCCACGAGACACGTTCAAAGACCCAGGAGGACAGACAAGTCAAGACAGCGTGGTGACTGTTAGGGGTGAGCATGTGGGCAGGCCAGAAGCAGGGGCAGTTATTCCATGTTACAGAGTACCAGAATGTTCCAAGCCACATTCAATTTCATACTTACAGGGAGGGCTTCATGTCCCGTACAGCCATTTCCGGGAGGGAAGGAAGGCCACGCGGTCAGTGACAGGGCCATTATGGGAGCTCTATGAGGGCAGAGTCACGAACAAAGCACCCAACACACACCTGTGGCCGGGCTGAGACCAGAGTGTGAGCACTTCAGGGCCCGGGGTTGGTGGGCAATTCCTGCTGCCCCGTTAGGAGCTGCCTCTGTGACCCACAGGCTCACCAGGCTCTGGCCGAGTTACAGGCGGCTCGGCACCCGGGGCAGGATGGGGGAGGTGCAAATGCATCTCCCCGTGTCCTTCCCATCATCGTGTCCTCTCTACCCCCAGAGAACCTGTGATTGCCACGGGGTCTCTCCTGAGAGGAATATAACACACCAATTCTGCTTCTGGTTTCGGGGGGTCAGGACAGCCCTGCAGTGCTCCCCAGTGGCCCCCAAGTTGAAGGCTCTGTTTTGGATGACCCCGTAGGTGCACCTCTGTTCGGAAGCATGGGCAAACCCCCATCTGAGTGTGCCCGGCATGAAGGCGGCACCAGGCAGGGCTGCACTCGTGACCACACCCAGCCAGGGTCTGCGGGACTTTTAATAGGAGAACACACGGCATCCAGGCTCGATCTGCTCACCTCCAGGGACCGCCACTCCTATCAGGAGGCCAGAGGTCAGTGGGGGCAGGTGCTCATTGCAGCCATCATGCACAGGGCTCTGGTGGACAGAACCTGCTCCAAGGCTCAGCCCGGCCTGGCTCCCCCTTCCTGCCGCTTCCTTGAGGCTGCAACAGTGCTTTCTCATGGGATAGGAGCCGGACCAGGGGCCTGCAGGCCCCTTCATCACCCAGAGGGGGAGCAAGGCTGTCGACGTGGTTCACCAGGGAGCACGGGGCTAGGACACAAGGCCAGCGGCAGGCTGCCCAGACATCTCATGGAGATGGGGTGTCAGGCTCCTTCCCACGAGGTCTGGCTCATTCCATACCAGGTGCAGGGGCAGGGCCACAGGAGGGGCGTGCCAGGCCTAGCCCAACCCCCGCCTGGGACACTGGGACACCACCTGAGACAGGGAAGGACCGCAGCGGCTGGCTCGTGTTGGCGTGCACTTCCGTTTGCCCGAGGAACTGCAGACTGGGGAGCGGGACCTGCCAGGCACAGCAGCCAGGCGCTCAGAGGCTCTCTGTGGGGCACGGCAGAGGCAGGGTGGGCCAGAGCACGGGGACACTGCCTGGGAGCTTTTCCACTAGGTCACATGTCCAAATCCACCCAGAAAATGGCTTGTTTATTTAAAAGACCAGGTGCAACCAGCTCAAGGGGGAAATCGCCCCCTGTCATCGGTGCTAGGAGCCACAAGCCCACCAGGACAGGCTCAGGTTGTCAGGCCACTCTCCTGGCCTGGGGGACGGAGGCCGGGAGGAGGCCCCGAGTTCTCCTCTGAGCTGCTAAGTGGGAACAGACAGCCATTCCCCGCCGAGTGTCTCCATGAAAGGTAGGCTCTCTGAGGCCCGGAGCGGCCCTGGATGGCCCGCGGTGCCCTGCGGAGGACCTCGGGTTCCACAGGCTCTGGGGTGCACTGGGCAGGTGGCCAGCCAGGACCCACACCGTGCCTTGGCTTCCTCATCTGCAAACAGGCACAGGAGTAGCTGTCTCTCGGGGAGGTTGTGACAAACCAGTGAGCCTGCAAATGTGGCCACGTGGAGGTCACTTGCCCACATTAATTATGTCATGTGGACGTTTAGCCCAGGACAGAAATTTCTGGTAGGGTCTGAGTGCCCTTCTGCTTAACAGCCCTCCAGGAAAAGCCACCTTAAGCCCAAAGGCGGAGTGTGCCCACACAACGCTCTTAGGGTCTTTGGGTGGAGAATTACACCAACACGGTAATAAGAAGTAACGTTTAAAACAAATCACATTTTTTCTCTATAGCGGGCACATAAATGCTGGCCAAGAGGCTGCTTCTAACGCTGTCTAAATGACTCAACAGGCTATTGCATTAGCAAGGGAGATTTTACGTTTTCAGCTTGTGAAGAACACAGGGTAGCAAAGCATTAAAAACCCTGCCCTTTCTCTCCAGGTCCCAGGAGATGAGCAACTGTGCCTGATCAGACGCCGAGACGTGACCAGAGCAGCAGTGCTCCCTGCACAGGAAGGCCAGGGCCGCAGCTCAGCTCGCCCGGTACGTCAGCATGGTCTGAGAGGCCAGGACTCAGGACCCCAGGACGTACGGTACCCTCTAGACCCAAGTTCCGGTGCCAGCTCTCTCTAAGAGGCCGAGACTCGCCAGGAAGCTCACCACCCCTGCTGCCTCCCTGCGAATCCCCCGGGCCTCAGAGGCGCCGGATATCAGCAGCTGAGGGGTTTGGGACAGGCTGAGGGGCACTTCCTCTCAGGCCTCCCTGAAGCCCCCCAGGGCTGAGCTTCTTCTTGCTCTCCTGTGCGCTCTGCCAGGGTCCTGTCTACAGAGCTTATAGGAGAAGACACAGGGCAGGGAAAAGGCAGGGCTCGGAAACAGTCTGGAGCCCTACCTGCTTCTGTGTCAAATGGAATTAACGGACTACTATGGCAGGAGGAGCAACGGCCCCCAAAGATGTCCATGTCCTAATCCCCTGAACCTGTGAATTATGTGGCCTTGCATGGCAAAGGGGCTTTACAGATGTGGTTAAGAGCCTGGAGATGGGGCGACCGGCCTGGATTATCCAGGTGGGCCCAGTCTCATCATAGGGGTCCTCCCAAGTGGATGAGGAGGCCGGAGCAGAGGGTCAGAGAGATGCCACCCTGCTGACTTTGGAGGTGGAGGAGGGGCCGTTAGCCAAGGAAGGCAGCTGGCCTCTAGACGGTAGAATAGGCAAGCAGCAGATTCTTTCCTAGAGTCTCCACAAGGCACCCTGACTTTAGCCCAGTGAGACCCGGTCAGGCTTCCGACCTCCGGAACTGAGACAGCAAATCTGTGTTGTTTCAGCCACTATGTTGTTGATATGTTGTTACGGCAGCCATAGAAAATTAATACAACTACGTAGGTAGATGCTGCACTGGGTGACTTTAACGTAGCCCAGTTTTTCGGGGCTGCTGCTGACACTACATCATAAGTAACTAAAATCAGGAGCACGGGGCGCCTGGGTGGCTCAGTCGGTTAAGCGGCTGCCTTCGGCTCAGGTCATGATCCCAGGGTACTGGGATCGAGCTCCGCATCAGGTTCCCCGCTAGGCGGGAGGCCTGCTTCTCCCTCCCCCACTCCCCCTGCTTGTGTTCTCTCTCTGTCAAATAAATAAATAAAATATTTTAAAATAAAAAAAATAAAATCAGGAGCACGATACCTTATAAAGCTCAGAGAATATTACCTTTACATGGTTTTATCACATGTTTCTACCGCTTCATGTGGTATTTCCATGTTTCAAGCAGGGATTCTATGTCAATACAAGGAATCTAGAAACTTGAGGAAGCTCCAAGTAAAAACGAATTCCAAAGGCAACTGAGCCAGGATCCCGGAAGCCACATGGTTGAAGACCTGGTGGGTTTCCAGTGGGAAGGATGGTCGGTGGCCACATGTGGAAATCGGTTCACGGTTCCATCAAGGGCTCAGGAAGTCAAAACTTGTAGTTGTCTTGCCACAAGGTATCCAACCGAAAGGGACACAATTGTCTGGTATTTTGTAAATTCTGTCTCCGATCTCGTGGTTCCAACCACTGGATACCTAACTGAATTTGGAAGTTGGAGATTGTAGCCAATTCCTCTTGTGAATTCCAGAAAAAAGCAGAGCCCCCTGAGTACCAGCAAGAAGCCGAGAAGCAGGCCTGTCTAGTGAACCCCAACTGGACCCCCGAGATCGGAGCGGGGTGCCCCTGCAGATGGCGAGCTTAGACTACCCTGGGGGCACAGGCTGCCTCACGGGAAGCCTGTGCACCCAGCTCTGCAGCAAGCTGAGTGGTGGGGGGACCCCGCTGAAGGGGGCGCTGGGGCACTAGGCTCTGTACTGAGTGTCCGTAGGACCTCTAGGGGTCTATGGAAATGCGTCCCAGATCATCAGACGCTGAGGACAGAGTCCAGACAGTCCAGAGACCAGCGCTGCCCAGCAGACTTTCTGTGATGCTGGGAAGGTCCTCTCTCTGTGCCATCTGATACACAGCCGCCAGCCACGTGTGGCCACTGAGCACTTGAAATGAGGCGCGTGCCACAGAGGAGCAGCATTTGCCATTTTGTTTACCTTTAATTATGATGCAGATAGCCAGGGGTGGCCAGCAACTGGTGTGGGGGACGGCACAGGTCAGCGGCCCCCCCCAGGCAAAGCTGATGAGACTGAGGGTGCAGCTGGAGGCGGGACTGACTAACGTTAGTGGGAAAAGGGCCCTGGGCCAAGGCCGATGCCAGAGACACGGACAGAGCGGTGCCTTCCTTGCGGCTGGACTCCCCCAACTGCGAGAAGCCATAGCCATGTTTTCGAGAGGCTTGAGAAAGCCAGAAGAGGGTTTCACAGGACTGCGCGGGCCAGCCGCCACTCTGGCAGCTGCGAAAGGGTCAAGGGTGAATGGCGCTGCATTTGAAGTGAGGGTACAGGCTCGTCACCCGCCACGGTGATGCCCGGGCCCCGGCGGCAGCGGATGCCCGTGTTGATCAAGCCTGGCAGTGAGGGGGCGCCCGAGCGAGGGGCTCAGAGGCCTGGCCCCGGAGCTGGCTGTGCGGCCCTGCGGCCCGGGCGGGCTCCAGACCGGAGAAGTGGGGATGAGTAGGCTTCCTGCCGCACGGGGCAGAGAAACCGGATGGCCCTCGAGCGGGGCCTAACGCACACTCGAGAAGCGCAGCTCCCTTCTCTTTCTGGGGCCCCGGGGAGCGGCGGGGCGGAGGGAGGCCCGCCTGACCCCCAGCAGCGAGCGTCCCTCCCAGGGCAGACAGCACGGCTTGCCAGGATTGGGCAAACAGAATAATAAAAAGTCGCTCTTACCACAGCTGAGGGGCTGCCAAGGACTTCAAACGTTAAGAACAGCTCAGTGTTGAAGTTCCAAAAAGAGCAGCGGCAGCGAGCAATCCTCAGAAAAGCAGGGAGGTAGTGAAGTAACTTCGGTGTGTCTTACATAACACAGCCCAAAGCATTTTCCAGAAGGTTCCTCACTTCCCACCCAAACAGTCTGGGGAGACGGCTTCTCCACCAACAGCTCCAGCTTTAGGGGTTCCTGCCAGGGTTTCCTGAACCCTGAGAGCTACAGGAACCACGTGCCACTTCTACTGCCCTCAACAGCTGCCCTGGCGTTTT
This sequence comes from Leptonychotes weddellii, assembly GCF_054177405.1. Taxonomy (NCBI): domain Eukaryota; kingdom Metazoa; phylum Chordata; class Mammalia; order Carnivora; family Phocidae; genus Leptonychotes; species Leptonychotes weddellii. The sequence goes on from NC_138372.1 coordinate 3,784,661, forward strand.
CACATCTCATCTTAGAGAGAAACAATCAGCAACGGGGCAAGCGTTCAGGTCTTCCAGGGTCACCAGCTTGCCCTGAGCGATGAGGGGGTCCTGGATCAACCCACCCCACCCCGCGGTGCTGGCCACCTCTGCTGCAGCAGCCCGTCAGGCCCCACGTCAGGAATGCAGCCCCGTGGACCGGGCCTGCAGAAGCATGAGGGAGGGGGCCTGGGACCTTTAAGGCCCGGGTTGTGCGGTAACTGATTAGAGCGGCCGCAGTGAGCTCACAGGAAGGGGGCACGTGTGGCTGGCGATGGGTCTACATTTCTGGGCTTTTCCCCACCGCGTCAGAGGGTGGGGGGCACCCCTTGGGGAGGAGCGGTGGCCTCTTAGGGTTGCACCCTCCGGGGCAGTGCGTCTGAGGAGGCCGGACGCTGGCTGTGGGTAGCTGCTGCCCTGTGACCACGGCCCCAGGGGGCCCCGCGGCTCAGCCGCCGGCACGTGCCTTTCCCATGAAAATGTTCCTGAAAAC
>NC_138372.1:3785671-3822880 GCF_054177405.1 Leptonychotes weddellii
TATGCTGGACTTGCTCTCGATGACCCAGGGCGGGCAGGCAGCCAGCCCCCTACCCTTCCAACGCCTGGACCCTTCTGGCCGCGCACCTGGGCATTCACCACCGGTGTGTTCTGCAGGGGAGAGCTTGCTGGCGGCACTGGCCCCCGGCCTCCAAGGCTCAGGACGGCCTTGGGGGGCTCAGGACAGAGCAGTGCTCGGAGGCGTCTATGTCGCACCCCTCCCAGCCGGGGACGGGTCCGACCTGACGGCTTTCCCAGCGAGGCTGCTCTCGAATCTATACCAGGCTCCTGCAGCCATGACCCACCCGACCCCGCAGCCCCGACCCACCCGACCCCGCGGCGAAGCACTACTCTTCTGGGGCCCAGAACCCCACCGCAGAAGACACAACACACGCAGAAATCACCATGTGTCGGGACTCAGCACTCACATGGGATGGACGTGAGGAGCTGGCCTGCTCTCCTGGGTGGCTGCCGAGTCTCTGGGACAGGGGAGGTACCAAACCCCAGCACTGCATGGATGGTGCAGGCGGGCTGGCCGAGGACTGTGGGCCATGGGCTTCTCTGCACAGATCCTGCCACTACTTACATCATGGATTATCTATTCCTCCCCCAGAGGAAACGTGTAAAATCTGGAGGCACCAGTCGCTGGAGCTGTGTCTGTTCATGGGGCATTTTAAGAGGGGTTTATGGCGCTCCTCAGTAGCCTAAAGGCCCCAAACACATCTGAATTACGGGTCTTACCAGATGAAAAATCAAACCAACAAATCCTAGCCTCACAGATGCATCAACAAGAACAAAGCGCAAGACTGGCTTCCCGTTTCTCTTGGCAAACGGGCAGACACCAGGGCGCGGGCGACACTGGGTGTGAACCACAAGCAAACTGGCAAAGGGAGCCAGAGAGCCAACGGCCACCCGCCTTCTCTCTGTCAGCGGAGTCCCGTTACCTTTTCTGATCTTGTCATGGAAGTTAATGGCGTCCACGGAGGCAGTGACTATGTTGGTCTTGCAGTGACGCGCAGCCACAATGCCAGCCACCTCGTCCATGAGCTTCATGGTGACGCCTGCACAGAGAAGGGGCACGTGGCAGGTCAGACACGGTGAGGCTACTTCCCACCCTGGAAACCAGTCGTAAGAGACAAAGCCCTCCCACTACCCGCCAGTGGGGACCACAACCAGCACAGGGTACGGGGTGCGTGATCAGGGCATTGCTGAAGCTCATGCCGAGAACCTGGCTTCCTTAGGAGTTTCCGAAAACGACCACAGCGGATGATGGTCTAGGCCGCTAACAAAATGACAATCCTTTTCCTACCCTCTCCAGGTACCTTATGCCCCCAGGAAGGTTGTGTTACAAAATCCACTGGCATGGCCACATCCAAAGTCAGATTGCAAGTGTCAGTGAGAACACGGAGAAACCAGAACCCTCACGCACCACTGGTGGGGATGGAAACGGTGTGGCGGCTTTGGAAACAGTCGGGAGTTTCTCAAAAGGCTAAACAGAGAGTTACCATACGCCTGGTGATTCTTCTCCTAGGTACGCACCCATGGCAACTGAAAACTCATGGTCACACAAAAACTTGTACACGGATTTCATAACAGCGTTACTCACAATAGCCAAAAAGGGGACACGACCCACATGCTCATCAACTGATGAATGGAGGAAGAAAATGTGGCCCATCCATACGGTGGAATATTATCCAACAACAAAAATGAGCAAAGCACCAACACACACTACGATACACAGGAACCCTGAAAACACAATGCTCAGTGGAAGAAGCCAGACCCCAAAGACCAGAGATTGAGGATTCCCTTTATAAGAAATGTCCAGAACAGGCAGATCCAGAACAGGCAGATCCGTAGAGGCAGAAAGCAGATTAACGGTTGCTAGGGCTGGGGGACCGGGGTTAAACGGGAGTGAGTGCTAATGGGTATGGAGCTTCTCTTTGCGGGGAGGAAAATGTTCTAACATTGACTGTGGTGATGGTTGTGTAACTGGGAATGTACTAAGAATCAAAGACTTGTAATGGTTGGGTTGTATGGCATGTGAATCATCACAATAAAGCCATTATATCAAACAAACAAACAAGAAAAGCAGGCTCACAGAAGGCCAAGGTGATTTTAAAATCACAGGCTGCAGATATTGGCTTTTGCTCAACTGTACCCTTAATTGGACGGGATCACAACTACACACCTGCTAGTGTCCCCACCCCCAAGTCTTGCCCCCCCAGAACAACACATTCTACTTATTTCATATTTAAACACTTAAACCATGTCTTTTATTAGACCAAACTACATGAGATTGTCAATATTCAACCATTTTTGACCTGTAAAAGCAGGAAGTGATATCTATCAAACAGCTATCAAAAGTCTTAGAGGGCACCTGGGTAGCTCAGTCAGTTAAGCGTCTGACTCTTGATTTGGGCTCAGGTTATGATCTCAGGGTTGTGAGACTGTGCCCCGCATCAGGCTCTGTGCTCAGTGGGGAGTCTGCTAGAGATTCTCTCTCTCCTTCCCACTCTGCCCCCGGCACCCCACGCTCTTCTTGCTCTCTAAAGATAAATAAATGAATGAATGAGTGAAAGAAAGAAAAAAAGAAAGAAAGAAAGAAAGAAACTTCAAACTTATGTACATTCACCCTAGGATACAGAATGCTTTCTAAAAATCCAGAGAGAGGCAGAAAAACAGATGTCATCCCACTCATGAAAGCCAGGCTCATGGGGAAGCATGTTTAGGATAAGGCTTGCAGAACCAAACGCCTGTAGGGTCAGGCAGATGGTGTGGGGAGGTGAGCAGGGCCGCTGCCTGGCCCCGCCTACTCCCTCCCACCCCTAGGAATGAGGGCCTCATGCTCCCTGCCTTCTGATGCTTCTAGACAAGACTGGGACCTACACATTTACGAGAAATCTACCAATTTTTAAACATTGGTGGCTAAACTCTCTTTACTCTGTGGGGAAAACAAAATACAATAGAGCTAAAAAGAGCAGAGGTCCCTTCCATACTGGAGGGACCTCATACAAATACAGCAGAAGATGCTACTTACAAGGGACCTGGGAGACAGAGGAACACATGGGGTCCAGTATACTCTTCTCTCCACTTCTGTGCATATCTGAGCATTTCCAGAATAGAAAGGTTTGAAAAAACACATTCCTGTTCTTGATTAAAAAAGGATGCTTTTATTACTGTGACTTTTTTTGGCAGAAGATGCTGCTCTATGATGGTAATGATAAATGACCAGATGGGGACAGAGACTGAGCTGCTGCCTGCTGTTTTAAAGGCGCTTTCAGAGAGACTGGCATATTGGTCTGCTCCATCCAAGAAGGAGGGGATTGGTATCCCCAGTTTTCAAATTAACAACACAGGCTCTGACACATACTGGTCCGATTCTAAAGACTGTGCAGGTAGAATGCTGGGGAAACAGCTCTTTTGAGAGGAAAGAATCACAGGCGCCAGGTTTAATCTCCAGGCGACTGAGGCTGGGGGCTCCTGCACGGCAGGGGGCCTCTGGCCTTCAAGCAGCTCGGCTCAGGGGTCTGAGACAAAGGGTCACACTTTGCTTTGCAAGCAGCCTCTGCTGGGTGAATTTGTTAATGCAAACGGACACAGGCAGCCTTCCCTAAGCCCACCACCAGGCCCTCTGGGTCTTTACCCACAGCAGGGGGCCTCAGCGAAGGTGGGGCAAGTGCAGGCCTGGCAGGGCAGAGGCCCTTCAGCCACGTCCCCAGCCCCGCACTCCAAGGAGGGAAAAACACAAAACAGCACCCGGGTAACTCACTGTGCTTGTCAGAATGGACTGCCTCCCTGGAAGGCCACCTCAGCCTCCGGATGAACCGCACGGTGGTGTGAGCACGGCCCTGCCCTCACGGTGGTGCAGGCTTGGACTCGGGTCAGACGGAGGGGGTGTGACCACCCCATCACCCCCACCGCTGCCTGGCTGGGGACCCTGGGCAGGCAGATGGTCCTCGGAGCTCTGGATTCTGCTAGTGCTGGTATGAGAGGTGACGGGTGAGCCCCATGCTGCCCCGTAAGGGCACCTACCACTATGACACGCAGGACTAGCGAAGGTCTGTAAAACCCAACACCAATTTAAATGGAGAGTTTGTAACAGATCGGACATTTGGAAGATAAAGAGAAAAAGAGAAGTGAAATGTCTCAGAAGGCCAGGAAACACACTGAGTGAGAATCACACACTTTGCTCAGGGGACAAGGGTGGAGTCCAAGTGATAGCCTCCCCTTACCACGTGCGAACCACAGAGGGCACAGGAGGTCTGAGACCCACGGACCACCTCCTGACGTGGTGCGGCTTCAGGGTGTGCATGCACGTGTGGGGGTGTGCATGCACGTGTGGGGGTGTGCATGCAGGTGTGGGGGGGTGCGTGCACGTGTATGAGGGTTCAGGAGTGTGTGTATGCAGGTGTGCATGCATGTGCAGGGGTGTGTGCATGCAGGTGTGGGGGGTGCATGCACACGTATGCGGGTTCAGGAGTGTGTGTATGCAGGTGTGCATGCATGTGCAGGGGTGTGTGCATGCACGTGCGGGGGTGTGTGCATGAAGGTGTGGGGGGGGTGCGTGCATGTGTATGCGGGTTCAGGAGTGTGTGTATGCAGGTGTGCATGCATGTGCAGGGGTGTGTGTATCCATTGTGGGTGTGTGTGCATGCACGTGTGAGACTGTGTATGCATGTGCATGCATGTGGGGTGAGCATGTGTGTGAAGGCATGCACGTGCATGCACATGCATGCGCGTTCAGTTCCGCAGAGCGAGTGAGAGTCCACAGATGGAGTTCTCCTGGTTCGGTTTGCCTCACGAAGAATTGAGGTGTTCCAAAAGCTGGACAAGCGGCCCCTGCTTGCTGGTTTTGAATTCAGAAGGCATTTCCCCACAGACTTACTCTAAGTACGATAAGCATACCTCCTCGGGCAGCCAACGAAAGTTCATTCAGTCTGAAGTAGTGTCAAGAGAGGCTGCATTTGCCATGAGGACCACTGCACCAATATGTACATTAAGGAAATACCAATCCAGAATCTAGGAATAGTTGAACCCAAGAATGATGAAGAGACAGGATTCTGGGAGAAATTACGGAGAGGGGGTTTAACTGGAAAACAGTTAAAATCCTCCCCCCTTTCTAGCGTTCCGGGGAGTGTTCAGGGCATTTTAACTGGAAAATTTTAGACGTTTGTAACAGAATATGTATTATGTGCGGCTGTCCTTTTCTCAGATGGAGCCACCATCAGGGTCCTTCTGATGAGACAGAGACAAGGAGGGATTTTCGAGAGAAAATGGTGGAGACTGTGAAGTCTGGCCCAGGAGATGGAACCAAGTGGACGTGTTGTACAGAAACAACGGTGTCGCTGGGAGCAGTGAGCTGGTCGTGAGCAATAGCTGGGTTTCCCGAGGGGCCGGTGGCACTCGGTTGTGCCAGATCGGCCCTGGAGGGAGAGGACTGTGTTTTGCTTACGGATGTATCCCGAGTGTCTGCTCCACGGAAGGCTCCCTATAAACACTGAACGCAGGAATGAATGAGTGAAGGACGGAGTGACTGGACAGCAGCCCTGGGAGGGAGGCACGTTACTGTCTCCATTTTTCAAAGCAGGAACTGGAGACACAGAGAGGTGTGCATCCGAAGGCACAGCACGCGCTCGGGGTAGAGTGGGGACCAGCCCCTGGCCACGGGGTGCCAGAGGCCATGCCGCATTGCCTGCCTCTTGATCCAGGACCTGCAACCCTGAGATGTGAGGTTGAATTCCTGCCTGAGATAGGATATGAAGAAGAGAGTGCAAGATCATGGCAACAGGTGGGGGTGACAGCAAAATTAGCGTGCGTGGGCATGGAAGGGCAGGAGATCAGAACTGCCAGTGTGAGCCGCCAGGCGGCGCCATCAGCTTCCAGGGCTGGGGGTGGCGAGGAAGGTAAGGAGGTGGAGAAGGTAGAGTCTGAATCGGAAGTAGTGTTTGGAACACAGGAAGTACCTACCACTAACCCCTTGTTTGTGTGTCCTGAAAAGCAGAAGCCGTCAGAATGGGAGAATAAACAGAAGAAGGGCTTCTTCCCCATTTATCCAAAATGCAGGAAGAGATTCCACAAGTGACTTCACTGTTACTAAAAATATCACAGGACCCCAGCGTGCGCGGACCAGGGTCAGCTCTGAGCCCAGGGCGGACCCCGGGGAAGGATAGCTGCAGCTGGGGGACCTCTTGATGCCAGACACCCCCCAGGGCTGCACCCCCAGACCGTCTGTAGCACCTGTGACATGGAAGCCAGACCAGGTGGGGACACGCCTTATTGTCTGTGTCCCCACCCAATTCGGAACCTGTCAGGTAGCTCTCAGGAAGTGGTTGTGCTGAATGAATGAATGAATGAATGAGCAAAATGAATGAATAAATCAGCAAATGAGCTGAATGAATGAATGAGAAAAATGAGCAACTGAAAGATCACCGACTACAGATCACATTCAACCCAAGGAAGCTGCTCCACTGGCAAGTTGTAGGGCCCATATCCGAATAACAATCTGGTTCATAATCAGTCACAGCTGAAGCTGGGGAAGGCGTGCATGTCCAATCCAGAGCCAGGTGAGCTAGGTGATTTGTCAGATAACAAAACTGATGCTTACAATACAATTACCTTGCTATATCTGTTGGAGAGTGACATTTAAGAAGACAGCCTCCTCACAAAAACAGACACATAGATCAATGGAACAGAACGGAGAGCCCAGAAATGGACCCTCAACTCTATGGTCAACTAATCTTCGACAAAGCAGGAAAGAATGTCCAATGGAAAAAAGTCTCTTCAACAAATGGTGTTGGGGAAATTGGACAGCCACACGCAGAAGAATGAAGCTGAGCCACTTTCTTACACCATACACAAAAATAAACTCAAAATGGATGTAAGAACTAAATGTGAGACAGGAAGCCATCAAAATCCTAAGAGAAGAACACAGGCAGCAACCACTGTGACCTCGGCCTCAGTAACTTCTTGCTAGACACGTCCCCAGAGACAAGGGAAACAAAAGCAAAAATGAACTTTGGGACTTCATCAGGATAAAAAGCTTTTGCACGGCAAAGGAAACAGTCAACAAAACCAGAAGACAACCTACAGAATGGGAGAAAATATTTGCAAATGCTTTATCCGATAAAGGGCTAGTATCCAAAATCCATAAAGAACTTATCAAACTCAACACCCGAAGAACAAATAATCCAGTTAAGAAATGGGCAGAAGACATGAACAGACATTTTTCCAAAGAAGACATCCAAATGGCCAACAGACACATGAAAAAGTGCTCAACATCGCTCAGCATCAGGGAAGTACACATCAGAACCTCAATGAGATACCACCTCACACCAGTCAGAATGGATAAAATTAACAAGTCAGGAAATGACAGATGTTGGCGGGGATGCGGAGAAAGGGGAACCCTCTTACACTGCTGGTGGGAATGTAAGCTGGGGCAGCCACTCTGGAAAACAGTATGGAGGCTCCTCAAAAAGTTGAAAATAGAGCTCCCTGCGACCCAGCAATTGCACTACTGGGTATTTACCCCAAAGATACAAATGTAGGGATCTGAAGGGGTACGTGCACCTCAATGTTCATAGCAGCAATGTCCACAATAGCCAAACTATGGAAAGAGCCCAGATGTCCACTGACAGATGAATGGATAAAGATGTGGTATATATACACAATGGAATATTACTCAGCCACCAAAATAAGAAATCTTGCCATTTGCAACTACGTGGATGGAACTAGAGGGTATTATGCTAAGCGAGATAAGTCAATCAGAGAAAGACAATTACCATATGATTTCATGCATGTGCAGAATTTAAGAAACAAAACAGAGGATCATAGGGGAAGGGAAGGAAAAATGAAATAAGCTGAATTCAGAGAGGAAGATAAACCCTAAGAGACTCCCAACTGTCGGAAACAAACTGGGTTGCTGGAGGGGAGGGAGTGGGGGATGGGGTAACTGGGTGATGGGCATTCAGGAGGGCACGTGATGGAATGAGCACTGGGTATTATATACAACTGATGAATCACTGAACTCTACCTCTGAAGCTAATAGTACACTATATGTTAATTTAATTTAAATTAAAAAAATTTTAAAAAGACAGCCTCCTCCCAACCCCAACAGCCAGCATGCAAATCTGAGCCGGGACAGGGGAGAGAACCATGATGAACTGCAAAATCTCACACACAAAAAATCAGCATTTTATGGACTGAATTCACAGACTTCTAGTGCCCAGATAAGGGGGCAGGCCCGGTTGCACCATGGGTGTCTATTATGAGACTGTGCCCCAAATCAGGGATTTATCCCAGGTACTGGGAACAGTGACTAATATGGGCAGCAGGCAACTAGGATGGGGAGCAATCCCACACTCTGCTGCACATGGAGGCCTGGGAAGAGGTTGGGGTCTGCTCCACGGGGGACGGCCTAGGGGAGCAGGGGCTGTGAGGGTCCAAGCTGCAGGAAGGCTCTCACTACTTCCATTAATCTATACCCCCCCACAGAGGCCATGGCCGATTCAATGGGAAGTGACAGCAAAGTAGGCTTTAGGGTTCACTACATGGAAAATCTCTGTCCAAAACTCAAGTGTTTGGCCTTGAATCAGGGAGGTCTCCTTGGGGGCACCTGGGTGACTCAGTCACTTAAGTGTCCGACTCTTGATTTCAGTTCAGGTCATGATCTCAGAGTCATAAGATCGAGCCGTGTGTTGGGCTCTGTGCTGGGTGTGGAGTCTGCTTGGGATTCTCTGTCCCTTTGCCCCTCCCCCCCCAAAAAAAAAGAAAGAAAAGGGAGGTGTCCTGGTGCCTTCAGAGCTGGAAACAGCGGTCCTCTGGGGTCCCGCGTGTCAAGTGACTTCTGGTGTCTGCTCAGAGGGAAGAGAGCTGATCTAAAGTCAAGATTATAATAAGATGGGGCGCCTGGGTGGCTCAGTTGGTTGGGCGACTGCCTTCGGCTCAGGTCATGATCCTGGAGTCCCTGGATCGAGTCCCGCGTCGGGCTCCCTGCTCCGCGGGGAGTCTGCTTCTCCCTCTGACCCTCCTCCCTCTCATGCTCTCTGTCTCTCATTCTCTCTGTCTCAAATAAATAAATAAAAAATCTTTAAAAAAAAAAAAAAGATTATAATAAGATGTGGGCTTCAAGCGGTCTTCTCCCTCTTCATAGTAGGGAGAGGAACCAGCCGGGACACATCGCTGCGTGGGGCTGGTTCTGAGACGCTCCTGTCATCTGTAGCTGGGAGAAAACCATGAGGTCACGTGGCCCGTGCGGAAATAAGATAATGAAAAATCTCATCCGGTCCTGACACGTTTGTAAGGACTGTTACTGGAAAACAGTACCGAGGGCGGTAGACACAATACGTTACAATCCATGTGTCCACTGAGAAAAGTAAATTCTGTTAAAAACAACCCCCGGGGGCACCTGGGTGGCTCAGTGGGTTAAGCGTCTGCCTGTGGCTCAGATCATGATTCTCCAGGTCCTGGGCATTCAGGAGCCCCCCACGTTGGGCTTCCTTTTTTTTTCTTTAAAGATTTTATTTATTTGAGAGAGAGAGCGAGAAAGAGCATGAGCGGGGAGAGGGTCGGAGGGAGAAGCAGACTCCCTGCTGAGTGGGGAGCCCAATACGGGACTGGATCCTGGGACTCCAGGATCATGACCTGAAGCATGAAGCTGAAGGCAGTCGCCTAACCAACTGAGCCACCCCGGCGCCCCACGTTGGGCTTCCTGCTCAGCAGGGAGCCTGCTTCTCCTTCTCTCCCTCCCTAAACCCCTCCCCACTGCTCATTCTCACTCTGTCTCTCAAATAACTAAAATCTTCAAAGCAAACAAACAACCCCCGCCCCGTGGAAAGCCCCCTGCCCAGTTTGCAACTGTTTGCGGCTAACTGTGCTACAGAGCAGCCAAAGCTTCCGGCCCTCCTCGACACCGAAGTCCCCACCTCCTGCTCCCTTTTCTACACTTCAGTCTGAAACGTCGAGCACCCGAGCCTTCCACACCGTGCCTCTTCTCAGGGTCGCACTGGGAAACCGTGTCACTTCCTCCCCCACGCAGGCACAAAGGGGGCTGCCCGTGACGGGAACATCACTTTGGCAAATTACAGTCTGTTGTGTGCTGTCCTCATTACCCAGGATTCGCCATTTAAAAAATGACAACAAAATTGTAGATTTGCCGTCCTTGGACTCTGCATCCCTTCCAGGAATTATGGGAAGGAAGAAAATGAGACCTGCTCGGCCACCAACACACAGATAAACGGCGGGCACCGGAGATATTTTTGAATCTAACATTTAACTGCTCGTGGGCTTTTTAAGATCGACAACATGTTGGCTGGCTTAAAAATAGAGGGTTGAATTTATTCTCCCAGGCCCGACTGGCTGCCTGGGTCACGCTTGCCTACAAACCCAGAGCGGCACTTAGCAGCTCAGAGCCCAGCATGGGCACTGCCTGCACTGTGGGTGAGGATTTCAGATGCGCCCGTTTCTATACTGAATCCCAGCTGACGGAGTGTGGGCGCCAGCCTCCTATATCAAGAAAACAATAGTAAGCTCATCCGACTTTAACTAGTCCACCCCTCAGCAATGGCAACGGGTTATTCTGAGAGCCAGCTGAGTGACAACCTCCCAAGACAGTGTGGCGTCTCCCTCCCAGGTTCCAGATGTACCTGTGGGCACCTCTGTGAAAAGCGACCAAGGGCAGGGGAATATTAGGTAAGGTAATTAGTAAGGCTTATTTTTGGCAATTAATACACAGGGTAGTAAAGACGATGGGTTTCTAATGTCAAAATATCAAAAGCGGGAACTGTGGCAGAGGCCTTGGGCACAGCTGGACTGTGGTCCCCACGTGCCCGGGAGCCGGGGACAGGGGCTGCCTGGCCGTGTTTCACCCCTCACGTTCTGTGTCAGGTCACAACTGAACGTGCTTACTGCTGTTTGAGAATCGATGCTTCCCTCTTCCGAACAAGGCAGCAGGGAAAGTAGGGCAGGCGCATTCCTGTCCCAACTGCCACAGAGATTATGGATCAGGTGGCGATGCTACGCTCAGCCCCTCCCTGCTCCCCACTCTGGGAAGGGCAGGCTGAGGCCTGGAGTCCACGCAGGGCCGGGTCGTATCTCTGAGGGCCGAGAACCACTCCAGGGGGTGTCAGCTTCCTCAAAGGAAAGACTCAAGTCAGGGTGAAGAGTAATACGTAAGAATTCAAGAGTGCAAGATGCTCGTGATACTGAACAGGGAAGACACCGTTAGGGGCCGTCAGTGGTCCTAATGATGCAGCTAAATGGGCAGCAAAAGCTAACGAATCCGGCACCAAAGACAAAACATCCCAGCACATCTGCAGTGAAGGACATCCTGCTGCCGCACAGTAGACTGGGTTTCTCAAGCAAAACATGCCACATTTCTGGACAAAGAGAAGGACTGCTGGCCAGCCACACACGTCCCCAGCTGGAGGAGGCCACCGAGAGGGCCAGTGGGCAGGAGGACACCAATCCGTGGGACAGGCATCAGCAGGGCGGTCAGACCCCACGGCGCACGCCCCACCGGCAGCCCAGGAGGGGCGGGAGCTCCTGCCAGCCCACGGCACCTGGGGTGCCCTGCGTCCCGGAGCCATCTGGGTGGACAGGAAGCTGCTCTCTGGGGCTTTAGCTGCAGAGAACAACATTTTCAAAACCAAAAGTTCTTAGAAAGTGAGAAGGGGGAGGAGCGCTCAGCTGCATGATGAAGAGACTGGGGGCCCAAACCAGCATTTGCTTGCTCATCTCAGGACCCCCCTAGACCCATTCTTCAAAAGTCAGAAACGTGCCTCACTCACCTCTTTTCTCCCTCCTCCCCAACCAAGGGCTTGGCACACTGTCTACCATGCAGCAGGGCCCCTGTTAAACTGGAAAGGAGCATCTGTGCCTTATTCTGATTTTGCGTGAAATCAATTCCTCCCACAGGTGCAAAACACTGCTCATTCCCAACTGCCCCATGGAATCCAAGCAAACAAGAGCATCTGGGCTGGAGGCCTCCTTCTGCACCTTGCCTCCCAGATGGCCTCTGCTTGGGCCACCAGCCTTCTCTCCACCTGCCTCCCTCCTGCCTCGGCCCGCCCTTTCTTCCTTCTGCCTTCTCCTTCAGGTCCCGGCTGAGCTGTGCAGTCCCCCAGCCTTAGGACCCCCGGTAACATGTGGCCCCTTGGCTGCTGGATGTTTCAGGTGGGCGGTGTCTGTGTTGTGCTCTGCAGCGTCCCTGCGCGACCCGTGGGGCTGACTCTGCCGCTATGCTGCGGCCGTTCTTCCCGCCCAGGGGCCCCTGCACTCTTTCCAGGTCATTCACTCGGCGCCTTGCATGTCTGCTCGGCTGGGATGCAGCAGTGAGCACATGAGACCAAGTCCCCACCCTGTGAGCCTGCGTTCAGGGTGGGGTAGGGAGCCAATGGGCTGCTGTCTGTTATGGCGTGGTGAGCACTTGGGCGCACAGTGAGCAGGTCGGAGAGGGGGTCCACCTTTCACAGGGGGCCCAGGAAGACCCACCTTTTCTCCAGTGACCTGCAGAGAAAGGGGAACAGCTGTGCAGTTGTCTGGGCGGCGGAAAGTCAGCAGAGGGAAGAAACGCAGCCCGGGAGGAGGGAGCAGCAGGGGCAGAGCCCGCAGCTGGAAGTGCTCCAGGTGTCTTGGGAAGGCGAGGGACCAGAGCAAGGTAAGGGGGACCGGGGAGGCATAGGGCAAGGCCTTCCTGGAAGGCCTCATAAGGACAGAGGCGGCACAAATAAAAAGATCTGACTTTGGGGCACCTGGGGGCTCAGTCAGTTGAGCGTCTGCCTCTTGATTTCGGCTCAGGTCACGAGCTCAGGGTGGTGGGATTGAGCCCTGTGTGGGCTCGCGCTGGGCCTGGAGCCTACTTAATTAACATTCTCTCTCCCCCTCCCCCTCTCTAAAAAAAAGAAAGAAAGATCTGGCTTCTACTGGGAGTGAGACAGGCGCCCCCGCAGGGCCTGGGGCAGGCTGGGCCCCACTGCACTTCTGCTCTAAGAGTATGGGGAGGCTGCAGTGTTAAGACATGGTTCAGGGGAGTCAGGCAAGAGGCCATGTCAGTGGAAATGGGGACCAGAAGGAGATGGTGTTGGTGGTGAGAGCTCACATTCTAATATGTTTGGAAGGTAGAGCCCAAAGGACTGGCTGATAGATGAGGTGCGGAGCCTGCAAGAGAGCCAGCTGAGTCCTGGGAGGTCACGGGAATTCTGGCTGGACAACCGAGGGGCCTGGCTGCCACTACAGGGGGAGAGCTGGGGGAGCCCATCAGCCATCCCAGGGGAGGTCCTGAGGACTCAGCTGGAGTCCAGGGAAGAGGTTTGGCTGGAGGTATAAATGAAGCCCCAAGGCCACGGTGCAGGGAGGGGAGGGAAGGGGCCTAGGGAGAGAGGCTGAGGTTGGGCTGCATGAACTGTGAGCACCAAGACCTGCTCTCAGGCTGGCCAGAGGACTCCTTGACAGGAGGGAAGTGTTGGGAGCAAGCTCCAGAGAGGTCAATGAGAGAGACAGGAGGATGGAGCACAGACAGCTCACCAAGGCACCAAGCTGAAAGGGAGAGTGGAGGAAGGGCGGTAGGGGACGCAGGTGGGCCGGGGAGACCTCTCTGCCAGGAAAGAGATGCCTGGCCTCCAGCTGGACTGAGGACACCAAGGACACTGTGACAAGTGGAACCTCAGGAACTCTGACTGACGAAGGTTTTATGACAGTCACGATCCCATTATTCTTTTTCCAAAGCAAGTCAACTGCAGAGCTGGGAGCCCTGTCGGGTCAGCAAGGTCCCTCTGGAAATCGGGGGCCCCAGCAGAGACCGTCAGAGTGCATTAGAGCTAGGAGTAGGGGTCCCCACAGATAAACTTATTTGCAGACTCACAGGGACAGCACAGGATAGAAAACAACTCACCCCGTCCCCTTATTTTCTGAACCTGCAGCATTCTCTCCCAGAGCCAATCAATGCTCATGCTCCCCATGTCGTGCGTCCATTCACGGCTCCGACGTGACCCGCGGCTAGGGCGTAGCCCCAGCTGAAACCGACCAGGCCCCTGGCCTCGGCAACAGAGGCAGAATCATTCCAGTTGGGTCGGTGACCACCCCACACTCCAGCCAAGTGCCAGGCAGGGTCAGGCAGATGGGTGTGGGCTCCCCTGCGGGACGCGGCTGCTGCAGGGTACTGTAAAGCCAGGCCTGTCCTACAAGTGCCCGCCGACTGGGGCCCAGTCTGGCAGCTTGATCTAAGGACACTGGAGCTCCACACCCAGCTTGATTTACTGCCTGTGATTCTAACCGAGAAAAACTACTAACAGCTCAGGACACAGCCACTTAGCAGCATCAACTCAAACCATCTTTCCGAATGATGTCTTTCATTCATTCAGCAGACACTCATCAAGTTCCTTCCATGCAGACTGTACTCTGCAGAGCAGTCGGGAAGGGAGGAAGTCAGGACAAGAAAGCTCGCCATCGCCAGGAAATGAACACCTGAGAATATCTCCGCCATCTGAAGTGGCAGAAAGGCGGAAATGCATAAGAGAGGAACAAAAATGTGTGAGGGTGCACGAACCATGAGAGACGATGGACTCTGAGAAACAAACTGAGGGTTCTAGAGGGGAGGGGGTGGGAGGATGGGTTAGCCTGGTGGTAGGTATTGAGGAGGGCACGTTCTGCATGCAGCACTGGGTGTTATGCACAAACAACGAATCATGGAGCACGACATCAAAAACTAATGATGTAATTATGGTGATTAACATAATATAATAAAATAAAATTTAAAAAAGAAAAAATATGTGCGAGGGTGCATAAGGACAAAGTGAAGGTTGCTACCCCCCGGGGAGAGACGGGCTCCCAAGGCAACATGGAGGAGACGGGACGAGGGCTGGACACGCAGAATGGGCAAGGGTGGGAAGAGCAGGAAGAACGAAGATACGGAGGCAGAAAAGCAAGAGGCACGTTTAGGGAAAGAGAGTCTCAAGGGCAGTGATGAGGCTGGCCGGCATCCTGCAGACAGCAGTGAGGTCCGTGGTTTGAGAGCCTCGGGTGCCGCGGGCACAGCCACGCTTTGCCAAGACCGATGCGCTGCTGGGGGCAGGTCAGGGAGGGGAGATGCCAGGGGCATGGGGCCCCAGAACTTGGCAACCCAGGGAGGGAGGGACGGGAAGGGGGGAGGGCTCTGACGGCCCAACATTCACAGGTCCCGTGGCTGTGAGGTGGGATGGAGGGGGGGGGATGGTGCAGGGACGTGGGACAGCAGGGGGCCGGGGGTCCCAAGACCGGAGCACACAGCCAGGCCTGCGCCACCCCAGCCCCTCTCCTTCCTGGGGGTGGATCTGCTGCTCTTTTTCCAATTCCAGCACTCAGTTATTTTTAATTTTTCTTTTTAGGTAACACAAGTTCCAAGTGACCCACTCTCTCCTCTGAGAACATCTTTAGCCAAACCCAATTCTGACAGGAAATGCTCTCCTTTCTGGTATTTGTAGTTCTGGATCGTTTAGAAATCCAGACTTGACTCTTTCTTTGACCAGGGCTTATTTAGAGGACTGTCTTAACTTGCAGGTGGTTACGTTCTTGTTCTGGAAGCTTAGGCTTCACAGGTCCCACGCTGGGGAATCCAAAATTAAGATGCACTTTGCGGTCAAGTAAATGATAGCTTACAAACGCCCCACTGGATGTGAGAAAAAGCATGTGTTCTCCGTGTGCTCCCTGCGTCTACTGTAATAAAACTAGTAAACTAAGTAAAAATTACAGTTGACCCTTGGAACACGGTGGGGTTAAGGGCGCCGACCCCCTCACAAACCCACCTATAACTTTTGACTCCCCCCCAGAACCTACTTAACAGCACACCACTGAGCGGATGCCTCACCCATAATAGCAACCATGGATTAGCACGTACTGTTCATGTGATGTGTATCGTATGCTGTGTTCTTACAATAAAGTCAGCTAAAGGAAAGAAAATGACATGAAAATCGTAAGGAAGAGAAAATACACATACGGGCTGTCCTGTTTTTGCTGAAAAAAATCCTGACGTAGGTGGACCCGTGCAGTTTAAAACCGTGTTGCTCAAGGGCCTGCTGTTTATAACAACCAGTGTTTCCTATGCGCTGGTTGTTTGCCCCATATTATCTCATGATTAATCCTCCCCCCTGCAAAACCCCTGTACAGAAAGGGAGGCTGTAAGGCCTGGGGGTGGGGGGTAGGTTAGGACAGCCACACAATTCTAGAGGGTGTCATCCGTTCAACACAAGCGATGAGAAGAACGGCCAAGGGGAAAAATGAAGAGAAAGATCAGGTCCACGGGGCCACTTTCTCAGGGAAGATGCCAAGACCACTCAAGTGGGATAGAACAAATCTATCAGTTGCCACTTGGATAAGGTCACAGAGGCCACGGGGCTGGGCGAGGCACGAGGAGAAAAGATGAAGAGGGAGGAGAAGGTCCAGGACTGGGGGAGCAAGCACACCCAGGCCTCAGGCGACGGGGTAATCCGAGATTCAGGAACCCCCCCCCCCCAAGAACCCTCCACTGTCAGTGTGGGGAGAGTCACCTGGGAAGCGAGTGAGCATGCAGATGCCTGGGCCTGCCCCGGACTTACTGCAGGCTTCTCGGGGTGGGGCGAGGCATCTGTGTCCACACCCGGGCACTCTGGAGCCAGCACATATTTGGTGTGGGGGGGCATGAACCCAGGAGGGGACTTGGAGGGGGGCGGGTGTCCAGTGCCCTTGAGAGATTGGGGGAACGGGGTGAGAGGGCATAGCTGCTGGGTGCGTTGAGACAAAAGCCCTCTTGCTGCGAGTTTCTGGGAGCCCGAATCACAAGAACCCCCAGGGCACCTGTGGCTCAAAATACAGGTCCCCAGGCTGGGGCCCAGACCTGCTCATCACACCCTCCTGGAGAAGGCCCAGGAATCTGTGTTCCTAACAGGTACCAAGATGACTGCTGAGGGACAGCCAGGTTTAGGAAACCGGGTCAACCCCAGTTCACTGCCATGTCCCTGCCTTGATTCTCATCTTGAAGCAGAGGCAGTTTTTACCCAGAACCAGATGTGATCATGAACACAGAGCTCTACCACAGACAATCCCACATCCATTCCTCTGACGCTCTAAAGATCTGGGACACGTACTGGAGAGGCAACCAGAATCACCCAGGTCAGCCCCTGGGACAAGGGCCCCGAACGTCCAGCTCTCACGGAAGCTCTGGAAGGTGTGCACTGCGGCGCTGGGGAGGCTGACCGTCCAGAACAGAGCTGTTGCTGCCCCCGACACCCTTCCCTGACTGAGTCTGTAAACTTCCTTCCTCTCCCGGTTTTTGGGGTCTTCCATTGGGTAATTAACAGGACAACAATAATTAACTCTAAGAACAATGTTCTCTGTCGTCCAGCTTTTAAGTAGTTAGCATGAAACACGACGATGGCTGCTCATTTAAAGACGCCTAGGAAGACAACAAGAAAGATTTCTGAGATGGGAATAGTGTTCCAAGGCAGGAAACACACTCTGGGCGCTAGATCCGAGCTCATTTCACGGTTCCCAGCTGTGTCCTCTTTCCCAGGGCCACACGTTTACAGCTGTTGTTGGTAACCCAGGCTGACCCGTCCATCAGAATCCCCGGGGCTGCAGCACTGAGCCTCCCCACGGCATCTGGTCCAACTGGCGGGGCCTGGGCATCTGCATTTTTGAATGACCTGGCGATCCCAGTACGCAGCAAGGACAAGATCACAATCCACAACCTCTTGGGAAAGTGGACAGACGGACACCATAGGAAGGATGAGCTGGCCACCGGGGCAGACACCTGGAAGTGGGCAAGAAGAGGGTCCAAAGGCCAAATGGAGGGCTGACTCTATGGAAAAGGAGGAATGGAGAGACAGCACCAGAGGAAGGCACCCTGAGGTAGAGGAGGCCTCAGAAAGCTGGCCGTGGCCAGAGCTGCAGGGATGGATTTCAAGCACATGCAACAGGGACTCACCAGCATGGTCCCCAGACCTTCGGACACTTGGGGTACTCCGAACCCCCGGGGGCGGGGCCCAGCCATCCAGAGCAGTGGCTCCGGGGGAGGGTCTGTGAAGCCCAGCTTGGGTGGGGGGGTGACATCACAAATGAGAGGAGCCCAGAAACTGCAGACGACTCAATTCAATGGCATTCGGGAAAGCAGTCAGCAGGAAGATTATGGATGGGCCCGGGGCAGAGGCTAGGGCAGAGGCTAGAGCAAGCAGGGAGGCTCAGGGAAGAGGGAGAGGCAGAGGTGCGGCCAGAGAGCTGAGGGAGAGAATCTAGACTCCCCGCATCTCTTAACAGGAACCTTGGAGGCTGGAAGGGGTGCACCTCCAAATCCCGGGGAGAGACTGCCACACCCAGCCAGGAAACGCTTTACACACGCGAGGTCCAGCCCCACAGGGACTGCGCCCCCAATCACTCCTCCCTCTCTCCTACAGCAACTCCAGAGTTAGACTGACGCGTCTGGCCAGCTAGACCCACCAGCAGACGCGAGCGGTGGGGTGCCGCTTCCTGGGAGCCCCCCGCCCACCCCGCCGTCCGGGCTGGAATGCTGGTGCTTCCATGTGCCGCCGCACGGTAGAAATGGGGCCACCCCGGGGACGGCAGACCGGGCAGCGGGAGCCTGGGTCGCCAACACCAGTGAGCTTCCAGATGAGCCCTGGACTTCTGCATCACCCCCCAGGAGACAACCATCGTCTGTGTGGTGGAAGCCACTGTGTGGGGCCTTCAGCACAACAGCTGAGCCTTTCCTTTCCTAGGAAGCCCCCGGAAAATGGGAGATCTGTGAAGGAGAGCAGTGCGGAGCAGGTGCAGGGAACGAGCAGTCCGGCTCGCAGGGGGCGGAGGGGGGCCCTCTCCAGGGAAACATGTACTGAAAGGCTGTCTGGCAGGCCTAACTGTCCCAAGAGGCTTTGCACAGAGGACTGGAGGCTGGGTGTTCAGAGTGAGTGGGAGACGCTCAGCGCTCAGCAGCGCTCACGCAGGCCGGGTCTGAGGCTGGCCCGCTGAGTGACGCCGGGGAGACGAGGCCACCAACCAGGAGAACAACCAGCACAGGAGCCCCCCAGGGGCAGCTGCATTTTGTCGAAAGCCGTCTTGGACCACTTCCACAGAATATCTTGGTTTAAAATAATTAATTTAAAAATTGTTTTGCAGTGCCAAAGAAACATCCAAGGCCACCGAAAGTTCAGAAGTGAAGAATTCACGGTGGAGACGCCTCCGGCCTGCCCTGAGCGGGATGCCAGGCTACCCCAGGGAGCCCCCCACCATCGTCACGGTCGGGCCAGCGTGAGCAGCAACACCCCCCACCCCAAAGCCCACGTGGAACAGCCAACAGAGGGCCAGGCAGGGAGCGTCCCAGAGAAAGAAAACAGCAGAGAACATCTCGGGAACCAACAGGGAAGAAGAGAACAAGGCCTTTAAGAAGACAAATCAAACAAACAGACAAAACTAGCCCTACACCTTTTCACCAAATTACTAAAAAGCAGTTCATGATATAAATAAAATTCAACCGAAAACATACCTGGGAAAACAGATATACCTACAAACAAAAACAATGAAAAGTCATTTTTCTATGTTGGTCAAGTGTTTTTATTACTATTATCGGTCATTTTAGATGCTGCAGCTTTACTGAATTCTCTAACGACCTGAGTTACCTTGACCGTGGACTCTCTTGGGTCATCCACCTGCAAAGACAGCTTGCCCTCTTTTCGTCCAATTCCGGTGCCTGAGTTTCCCTCTGGTCTAACGGCAGAGGCTCAAATCCCCAAAGCAACGTTAATGAGCAGTGAGAGTGTGGCCCCTCACCTCAGTCCTGACCTCGGGGACAGTCCTCAGAGCTCCCCCTTTGAGGAAGATGCTCACTTTAGGGCTCAGACACCTGTGTTTTACCATGTTTGGGAAGGACCATCAATTCCTATTCTCACTGAGTGTGTTTATCGAGGATGGGTGTCCGGGTGAGTTTATAAGGTCCTCACTGTGGCATGAACCTAAACACCCCGCCCAGATGCCCACCAGGTCACCCCTTCAGGGGACACAACCAATAGTGGGGGAGGGGTGGGGACGGGGAGGCCAGAGGAGAAGGAAGGGACTTACACGGCTTCACTCAGGACTCAGGGAAGGCAGAAGCCCAAAGCCAGGCTGGAGCTGGTGCCAAGACCCTGAAATCAGAACCACAGGGACACAGATGGCCCTCCTTCCTGGCACCTGGGCCCAAAATCCCCCGTATGATCTTGCTTGCTCCCCTCGGCTTCTGCTTCCCTCAGTGAATCCCCGGAGGGCCAGTCCACGCACCCAGGACAAGCCAAAAGACCTAGCATCCGACTGCAGTCCTGCATCCCATCTGGGGCCACCTACCCTCCCCAGTTCAGCATGGCCAGCATCCGTGTCATGTGATCTTCAGTGCTGGGACAGGAGCTGGGCTGCAAGACCGAGACTACCCGGTGTGTAAAAGGCACAGAGAATGGGACGGGGAAGAATTTTTCAAAGACACAGACACAGCACAGAATTACTGAATAAAAGCCGAATTAGCATTCATCTCAGCTCACGTGTTTCTCCTGCGCTTGGCATCCACTGAATTACAGGTCAGAGAAGACTGACAGAAATGAGTTTAGACACCACTCTTATGGATAGCATTCTCTCCGTAGGAAAATGCCATAAAATTACAGTTCTTCCCGGGTGTTTTCGGCACAGTGTTTATTTTGTTCACTCGCTCCTGGTGAGTTATTAGGTGCTGTTTAGAGATGATTACGTTTGGGGAAAATATTAGGCTTTTTTTTTTTTTAACTTGTGGGCACAAAACCCCTACTAAAATAGGGATTAAATACTGCAAAGCCCTCGTAAACATTCCTTAAATGCACTTCTTAAAGAAACGTGCCTGCCTCAAACGCAGCAGCTCAGGCTCTGTAAATGACCATGGATTCTAGATCTGCAACAATTCTCTCACTCACACCGCCAGGAGGTGCAGACAGAAGACTGGGCTTGTCAACAAGGAGACAGCGAAGGGTGGAGATGCCACCTCTCCCGAACTTCCAACATGTGGACAAGATAAGCAAAAATTCTAGCACAAAGTTTCACGAATTTCAAGTGGAATGGAGCTCAATGAGGCTGAAAGACAATTCTCAGCAGTTACGGGGCCTGGGCTTCAGATGGGGAGCTCAGAAGAGGGGCTGCCCCCCACTTCCAGGAGGCAGGCAAGGGCTGGTGAAGAAGAGGAGACAAACAAGCTTAAGGGGCTACGGCTGTCCTCGGGGTACAGAGACACTCAGACCGCCACCGCATGCACGGGCCTGGGCATGCATTGTCACGAAGCGCAACTTCCCTTGGGTAGGATCTAAGTTAATCAGATCTAAGGGCACTGCAGCCAACATTTAGTGGAAAGAGGAAAACAATGATGAAATTAAAAAAAACAAAAAACAAAAAAACCCCCACAAAGATTAGATAAAAAAGAAGCAAACTTTAAAAATATATCCCAAATCAGGGCCCACACTCTGACTCTGACAGGCCCAGGGCCCATTATCCCATGAACGTGATCTGTGCCTCTCGCTCATGGAACACACCTTTGTAAAGCATCTCTTCGACACTGTGTGAGGCCCTGGAGCCAACACAAAGAACAAGATCAAGCCCTGCCCCTGAGGCCTCCCCTCGTAGAAATATCAGCGTATCCCTGCACAGGGTGGTACCATTTGAGCTGGGTTTTGAAGGATGAATAAGAGTTTTCTGAGAGGAAAAGAAAAGAGAGCTTGGTACTCCCGGCATTGGAGATGAGAGCGTGAATGAATGGCATTGTGCCCATGCTTACTGTTTTCCCTAAATTGCAAAAAAATAAAGCATTCCCCCATTAAAGTAAAAAGCGTCCCTCTATGAACCTGGAGTAAGTTCCTCTATGTCCCACCGCATTTCCTGAGCCACGAACTTTAAGGCCTATGTTGTTTAAGGTGGAATCTGACCAAAGGAAGAAATAAATGAGAACATCAGAGGCAAAAACATGCTTCAGTAGCCCCTTTGTTAGTGGGTCACACTATTACTCCCTGGTGATATCACTGTCCCCCGAAAGGCCTTGCCCCATCCCGCGGCCACCACACACCTCATGGTTCTATGCTCCCTGGGTTGCGTGTGACCCTCCAACAGGATAGTCATCCACCTGACTTTTGTTTCCAATTTTAAAAACAGGCGCTGACTGTATTTTGGTAATTTATTATGCAGCCTCTTAAGAGTTTAAACTTCTACCTCATTAAACACCGGAGCCTGAACTGGGTCAGACGGCAGCCTGGCTCCTGGGGAGACGGGCAGGCACGAGCGAGCGGCAGCCGCTGACTTCTTACCTCCATGCACAAAGCCATGCAGGGTGCAGTCGGAAGGCCCCACCAGGTGGATCAGGCTGGACTGGCTGTAGCTGACGGTGTTCGGCTCTGGAATTACAAAGGAGAGAGGTTAGGCCGTGGGGCAGATTGATGCCCACGACTGAGGTGCGCAGCATCTGCACGGCTGCCTAGGGCGTCCAAGTGCCGGCAGCTCAGGTGTGATTTTTCTAAGGAGAACCGTGGTCTCCACGTGTTCCAGTCCGTGGAAGGAAAGGCTTTCAAGGTTTCAACGGCCACTCTGTTAGCGGGTCATGATGTCCATCCCTGGGGACACCAGTGTGCCCAGCAAGGCCCGTTCCCAAGACACAGGCAGCCAGTCAACGGACCTTGCAGCTACACGCTCCCAGGGCTGTGGTGACCCTCCGTCTGGACAGTCATCCCTCTGACTTTCACTCCCAATTTTGTAAACAATCGCAGACAGTTTCAGAAACTCATCACGCAACCTCGAGAGCGTGCACATGCACACTTCACTGAACACAGTGGTAGATGGAGACGCCGCAGACCCAGCCTCCCTGGACGGCACCCCGGGACTCCTGCCAGCCCTCGGGCTCCGACCTGGCCCAGAAGACTCAGCACCCAGAGGCAAGCCGGCTTTTCCCTCCCGTTCACCGCCCCAGCTCGCCACATCCCTGGGGGCTTCCCTCCTTCCCTCCCTCCCTCCCCCATCCCTGCTGCCGCCAGAATATCTGGAAGAGGCCACACTTAAACAAACACATGAAATAAAACCCTGTCTCCAGAAGACAGATAGGACACCTCAACACTGCCTCTTCTAACAGGTGCGGGCAACACTCCCGTGTAGGGTCTTCTGAGCAGACCCACCACTGCCTCCACCTTCCAGAGCCTTCTGGGTACAGCTGACGCTCCTCTGTCTCCTGCCTGGACAGCTGGTGCTCAGAGGGGGTGGCCACTCCTCCCCCAGCAAGGCCGAGCATCAGCATCACCTCCAGACCCTGCCTGGTGCAGAATTTCAAACCATGTGGTTGCCTGAAGGGGTCACAAGGCAGGAAAACTGGAGCCCAGGTAAACGGAGTCCATGAAGTATTGAAATCCAAACTCATTTTGTACTTGCCCTCGAGCCTCGTGGCTTAGAGTGATCTAGACTCGAGTCTGGAGCGCTGTGTCAAGTGCCCTCTGCGGCATTTGAGAGGCCATCATCATGAGATGCTGCCGGCAGGGCCCTCGGCTGCACGGGGAGCTGAGAAGTGGCTCCAACTCTGGACAGAGGGCTCTCATTCTCATGCGCAGCTAGCCTGCTCCCTCTGCCTGCTTTCCTGGCTCGCTGTGTGCCACGTGAGGTCCCAGCTCCTGCCTCAGGCTCCTGGCCTGGAGTCAGGAGCTCCTGGGCAACCGTGGAGTGGAGGATTCCCACCTGGGAGGCCATCTTCTGGGGACCTGGCTGTCCAGCACACCCATCTGGATGTGGGTCAAACGGTCCTCGCAAGTGGTCCCTCCACGACCTGGGGTACGAGGACACTACTTAAAACCAGCCAACAGACAACACCGACGACTCCAAGCAAGACGGGATGGGGATGGCAGCAAAAGCTCCCGGGAAGGGCACTCCAGGTGTCCCCTGGTGTCCACAAGGACTGCATTCGATGCACATGGCCTGTGGCTTTGACTCAAGGGAGGAGCTGCCGCTCCCAGCTGCCCCTTCAGTGTAGGCGTCCCAGACCCCAGGGGTGTCCAGAGCATCCTGGACTATCTATCTGAGACCACGCTGGGCCCCAGGGTAATGCAGTACATGCAGACAGACCGCACAGGATGGGAAGCAGGACTGTGCCCTCCCAGTTTCTCATCTCACTCGGAAATGGAAAAGACGTACCCCCCAAATCCCTGTGGTGCTATGGGAGATGCGGGGGACAGTCCCTGCTGGTGAGGGTGCACCTAGCCAGGGCCACGCCTACAGCTGGCCTTGGGGGTTCAGACACCTGGACCCTGCCTGGGGACAGCTGCTGGAGCCACAAAGCACACCGATGAAGACCCCCTGCCATCACACCTGTCAGAGAGACTCCCCCAGCCAGCACTGGACAGGCCACCGCACCCCTGAGCTCGAAGACAGTCTCCCTTAGGCCCTGTCTCTCTGCAAAGCATGCAGGCGGAGAACAGAAAGGCCCCAAGAACCAAGGGGCACACTCCGCTGCCTTCATTTGTGTCCCACTCATAAAAGACACAGAAGTCACTCTTATAGCACAAACGAAAACTAAGAGTCTCAAATTTGGCCCAATCTCAGGAACTGCTTTGACCAGGTAACAGTTATGCAGGTGGCTAATGGTGAAATTTTTAGAAGTTCAAACCACAGAAAATTGCACACAAAAATTTTTGTCGTGTCAGGGCCCCTGGGTGGCTGTCATTAAGTGTCTGCCTTCGGCTCAGGTCATGATCCCGGGGTCCTGGGATCGAGCCCCGCATCGGGCTCCCTGCTCAGCGGGAAGCCTGCTTCTCCCTCTCCCACTCCCCCTGCTTGTGTTCCCTCTCTCGCTGTCTCTCTCTCTGTCAAATAAATAAATAAAATCTTAAAAAAAAATTTTTTTTTTGTCATGTCAAGTATCTATTCAGATGACAAGCCGTTTGAAATAACGATCACAGCTTAGTCAAAGAGATGCCCCCACTGTCTTCTAGGAACGTTCAAAAGTCTAGAGTGATCTAGACCATGTCTAATAATTTCATGTTCTTAGAACTTGAACTGATAAGCTTTTAAATGAGTGAAAGCACCACTATTCTGATGGGGAAAAACAATACACCCCTACAGCCGCCCCCCACTGCTGCTTCCCTCGGCCGTGAACCTGGCCCCCACAGGGCTCTCCGGGGGTGGGCCTGTGTCTACTGTGTGTGTGTGTGGTTCAGTCGCTGGCTGGGCACCTCTTGTCCTCGGCCATCCTCAGTGGCCTCTCCCCTGTTCCTTCATGCTCCATATCTCAGGTGAAGCACAGTGACGCATAAAAAGGCTCCGCGAGTGCAAGGTTGAGCCACAGAGATTTGGGGGTTATCTGTCACTGCTGACAGTGTTGCCTTAACAAACACATGAACTGGCACCCGAACTGGGGCCCGCCCAAAGGAAAACCTTTATTCTGAGGGTCAAGGGCATGGTCTACCATCCCCTGGGCTTAGAAGGTGGGACACATGGTCAACCTGAAGATAAGTCTATGGGGCCACAGCACCCCGGGAAATGGCTGAAAGGAGTCAGAGTGGTCCTGGGAGCTTCTCCTTCCTGCACTGAGCAAGGTAGGTCAGGAAAGAAACAGCCAGCTTGGAAGCATAACGGAGAGTGAGCAGAGCCCAGAGACCTGGGGCACCAAAAGGTGGGAAAAGCCTATTGCTTCTGGGGATGGAGGGAGAGAGATCAAAGCCCATCACGACTCAGCCCACGAGTGTGTCACGAGAGAGCCACAAGGAAGCTACCATCCAGCAGAGAGAGCTTGACGAGCCTGTCTGGGAAGGATGCTGGGTGTGACTGTCACAAGCAGCTGACAGGAAGCCAACAGATCAACGCCCACGAGGTTTAGAAGGGACAACTGTTCAAGCCCTAAATAACCTCTGATGTCCCCCGTCGTAGGCGAGCAGGCGCCCACTTCAGAAGAGGCCGTGGAAGATAGCGGACAAGGAAGACCCTTCCGGAGAGCAGACGGGGACTGAGGAGCTTCCCACCCTCCGAGAGCAGCCCTCCCCCGCCAGCACACCAGCCCCGGGAACACGTGAGCGTGTTTGCCCCTCGTCTCTCATCTCCTGTCCCACCTCCATGTGGACACTGTGCTGGTGCAGGGGGCCCATGGTTTGGTCACCGGCCACTGGCCCACAAGGTACTGCATCTAAACCCAACAGAAAACCACACGCAATCCGAGATCCCGCTCTCTGAGATCAGGTGGTGGCTGGACAGGATTCTGGGTGAAGTGACCCACACGGGCAAGGGAAAGAAACAGGACATGGTGGTCAGCGGGCAGGACTGGGCAGCCCCTTTTCCTCGCCTTCTCCACGCACGGCTAGACCACTCTGCCCAGCCTCCTCTGCAGGCTGCCTTCCCGCCAAAAGGGCATGAGTGGAAGTGCTACCTGCTTTCAGCCCAACCCATCCAAACCCCAGATGGGTGAGCCCCTGATCTTTCCCCTTCCAAGGTAACCCCGAAAGCTACCTGTTCAAGATGCACAGCTCGAAGACGAGTCCACCTCAACTGCAGCTCACCCCCTGATTAGGAACACCGGTTTGGACTTTACGAGAAATAAACCTCTACTGAGTCAGGCACTAGGATTTCAGGGTTCAGCAGCTACAGCGGCTACCATGATCCTGGCTAACACGGCGCTAATGTCTGGGTCTCAGCGTCACAACAGCGTCCAGAACCTGAGTGAGGTCCCCGGCGCAGCAACGGGAGAGGTTCGGCACAGCTGTAAACATACACAGGAGTCCCCTTTCCTGTGTTTCCAGCCGAGGAAACAGAGGCAGGGAGACTAAGTCCCCACGGAGGCAGAAGGGGGATTCAGACCTGGGCAGCCCAACTCTAGACAACGTGTCCCTCACCACCCCACCTCTGCCTCCTCACACAGGAGGCCTCCTCTTGCTCTCCCCAGAACAAATGCTGATGGGCGCAGGATGATGGGGCCTGGTGAGATCCTGGGAGACCCCAGGTGGACACCAAGCACTCTCAGGGGTGGCCGGGCATGGTCTGACCACAGGGAGGCAGAGCCTGGGCCCAGCCCAGCAACCGGAGCCGGGTTTCTTTGTCATCAACCTGACAGCCCCCAAATGGCTCCAGATGGCCACATACATGGTCAAAGCTGGACATCCGACGGCTGTGGATCAAACCGTTCAAGGTAATTGTATTTTCTCTTGTCAGATGGAGAAAACAATTTAAAAAAAAAAAAGCTGGGTTTTAAAGAACTCCCAGACTCTCTGAAAGGACACCTGAAGGATGAGGTCAGCCCCGCGAGGGAGTTGCTAGGCAACAGCCTGCTGAAATCGGGTTCTGGTGTCAACGGTGACAGAGAGCTGCAGATGTGGGGAGTGGCGGGGTCCTCCCACAGGGAGGGGCTGGAGTGTTCGAAAGACCCCCAGTGCCGAGCACACGCTCTGCCCTTCTTGCTGAGCTCCTGTCCCGCTGGCCCTCCCGGGGAGCCCATCCTGCCCTCCCCCCAGGCACTGGGAGGCCTGCCTGCAGAAGCCCAGCCCCGCCCTGCCAGGGCAAAGCCAGTTCTACTGAGAGACTGAGGTCAGAAATGCGGACCACATTCCAAAACACCAAGGAATGGGCATGTGACTTCCTTAAGAAGCATTTAAAAGCCAGTCCCTAAGCCAGTCATCTGAGAAAGATGCATTTTTATTGGAACACAGAAAAATAAAAATAAAAGCTTATAAAAATCTATCAAGACATTTTGAGATTCAGGGGGCACCTGGGTGGCTCAGTCAGTAAAGCGTCTGCCTTTAGCTCAGGTCATGATCCAGGGTCCTGGGATCAAGCCCCGTGTTGTGCTCCCTGCTCAGCGGGGAACCTACTTCTCCCTCTCTCCCCGGGTCGTGCGTGCTCTCTCTCTCTCAAATAAATAAATAAAATCTTTAAAAAAGGGAGGGGGGGCCTGGGTGGCTCAGTTGGTTAAGCAATTGCCTTCGGTTCAGGTCATGATCCCGGGGTCCTGGGATTGAGTCCCACATCGGGCTCCCTGCTCAGTGGGGAGCCTGCTTCTCCCTCTGCCTCTGCCTACCACTCCCCCTGCTTGTGCTCTCTCTCTGTCAAATAAATTAAAAAAAAAAAAAAAGAAATCTTGAGATTCAGATTGTCACCTTTGATTAACAGCGGAGAATAATAGATTCTGAGAAACGTTATGTATCCGATGCACAGTCAAACAGGATAGCAAACAGGAAATAACCCCATGCATGAAGGGACTTAGGCTGGAAACCGTGAGCATTATATTCAGTTTCCCAGACAGTCAAAGGAGGAATCCAGGACTGAACTCGACCCTCAGTCTGGCTTCCACCCCAAGCACTCACCAGAAAGGGCCCACAGAGAGGGGCATCCAAGCAGCCCCCACGTGCTGTCGACTTCCTCCCGGCCCGTCCCTGCTGGGGCTGGGCTGACACTGTCTCTACCCTCCTGTCTAATGAGAACACCGGTCACTGGGTTGGGGGCCCACCTGGGTAATGCAGAATGACCTCATCTCGAGATCCTTAACTTGATTATATCTGCAAACACCCTTTCTGCAAGTAAGGGTCCAGAACTGGGGATGGACATGTCTTCTGCGTGGGGCGGGGGGGTGGCCTGCCATTCAGCCCCCTCCAGCTTCTCTGTCCTGGAGTGCCCTCAGCACCGAGTCTGTACCTCTCCTAAGACATCCCCACTCGGTCACATCACCTGGCTGCCGTCCTGTCTTTGCCTGACCAGCATGCTTGCCTGCCCCCCGAGAGCAGAGCCTGGCTCTGGCTCTGCTGCCCTCAGTCGCCAGGAGTGACCCCAGGCCCGTCTTGTGCGTGACTGTGTTATAAACAGATCGTCTCTTCCAGCAACATTCTTTCTTATGAATACCAACAACTAATTTATCATTTTGGCTGAAATGTTTGCTGAAAAGCAGGTGTGAAAAGAACAGTGAAGACACCACCCCACACAGGCCACCGGCCTTCGCTGTGGGCAGGTTGAGGCTGGAACGTGAGAAGAATAAGGGGGAGATGCACATGAGCGGACCGTGAGCAGACCAGAAGAGTTGCAGAATCCTGTGCGAACGGAACAGGCACAGTCCGAGGAACCCAGGGCACGGGAGCTGAAACCCAGGAGGCCCCGTCCTCACGTGCACGGCTGCTGGGTTATCGCCAGAGGCCCTGCCCTGATGCTGGATGTGGCTTGCAACCCGGGCGGGTGGGCAGGGGGCCAGAAACGTGGTCTGGCCCATGCCCTGGAGTTCACTGTCATCCTGGTTAGCAGGAACCGTGGCACAGCATGGAGGGGGGAAAGCCCAGGGCACATCGGGGCACAACACAGTCCTCTGCTGTGAAGGACCAAATCCGGAACTCAAACACACCTGTGTCCAGGGCACCCAGAGGTGTCACCCTCTGGAGCCCCGCAGAGAACACACAGCACGTTCTTCAGAGTCCTCTCCACACGAATGACACATGGTCGTGTGTGTGCAGAGGAGACCCACGTTACCGGGAAGACCCACGTCCCAAGGGCTCGCTGTGTCCTGATGGGAAGACACACCCCCTGAGACCCTGCCCTGAACTGTCTGAGCCCCAGGGGAGCTGTCTGCTAAGGACCCAGGGAGGAAAGTCCCATCTGGAGGGAAACCAGCCCTGGACCTCTCCGTTTGGGTTCTGGACGGACATCTGGCTAACGCTGGTCACGTGGACTTGCAGGCAAGGGAGTAAAAGACCAGGAGGACACGGCCGGAGAGGAAGCCGGCGTGCCCGCAGACATCTGAGCAGCAGGCTGGTGAGGAACAACGTGGAAAGAGATGCTGCCATTTGCCTGTTTTTTATGAGCTGGAAATGTGCTCCTGAGTCACCTTGGGGGAAAGACATGACAGCACCTCTATGCACAGGCTCGCTCCTATGTGCCCAGGCAGTGAGGCCTCTGCCTCCATACTCCACGGGCCCTCACTGCTGATGGTGCTACTGGAAATGGGTTTGTAGGGACAGGGGACAGAGCCCCTGGGACAGCACACAGGGTGAGGGGCTGCACCAGCCCCAGGAGGAGAAGGTCCATGAGCCTGCCACATTCGGCACCTGCCAGCAGAGATGAGTCCCCAGAACGGCACCCCAGCTTTTACCTGGGTTCAGGACAGGCTGGACGATGTCCCCATTCCTCCACTTAGTCTCCATGCGCTCCAGCTTCTGGGCCTCATACCGCTTCCGGCCCTCCTCCTCCTGCTCCTGCCGGGAATACTGCGGAGAGGCACAGACAGAGGATCAGGCCAGCAGCAGTGAGCCCAGCCCTCGCCGTCCCCAGCCAGGCATGGCTCGGCCTCCCAGGCTCAAGGCTCTCCTTGCCTGAGTTATGTAACTGTAGCCATCCATCCCTGACCTAATAATATATATTTAATATAAACAATAAAAACACAGAGAAGGTGAAAATCTCATGTATCCAGAGATAAACAGTCTCAAATGTTTGCTCTGTGTCTTCCTTGAATTGCTCTCATGCCCACGTGTATATAAAACTTCTCCCGTGCCAGGTGCAGGTTTCCAAGTAGCAATCAACTGCATCAGCCCAACCTCTCTGCCTAACAGGACTTAGGTGATGGACCCGGTACTGAGCGCATCGGGCAGGCTCCCAGTCCGTCGCTGTTAAAACAACATCCCGTCAGGGCGCCTGGGTGGCTCAGTCGTTGAGCGTCTGCCTTTGGCTCAGGTCATGGTCCCAGGGTCCTGGGATCGAGCCCCACATCGGGCTCCCTGCTCGGCGGGAAGCCTGCTTCTCTCTCTCCCACTCCCCCTGATTGTGTTCCCTCTCTCGCTGTGTCTCTGTCAAATAAATAAATAAAATCTTTAAAAAAACAACAACAACAACATCCCGTCAACAATCTCCGTCACATTTTACACGTGCCCCCTCCTCCTTCCTAGGATTTATCCCTGAACACAGAACTACAGAATCACGGGAGCCCCAACAGGGTGAGGAGAGAGCAGGTTTCCCGCATGCCCTCGACACCCTCACTCTGCTGACCTCCCAGCCTGTCCAGGTTGCACGCTTGCGGGAACGCGCACCAAAGCTAAGATGATCCCAGCAAAGCTCTCCTCATGGATCACAGACGTTCAGACCCAAGAAGAGTAAACAGAATATAAAACTTGGCACAAAAGCTGGGGTCCCTACAGGCACAGCGGGAGACGCTGGGCTTCTCTGATGTTACAGCAAGGGTCCTGTCCTCCAGCCCAGTGTAGGGCACACACGCCCTCCATGCAGGACCCCTCGGAAAAGCCCCAGGCCAGGTCCACAGGGGCCAGCTTCCCCTGGCAGCCCTCTCCCTTCCTGCCGCCATGGCCCTGGCCCCCCGTGCTGACCACGGCCCAGCCAGCCTCCCCTCGGTTAGCTCTGACACCTGCCCCTGCCTCACTCAGGCAGCATTTCTGGCTGAGCCCATGCAGAGCTACGGACCCAGGGCCCCATGGGCCCCTCTCGGCCCCCCGCTGAAGCCTCTCTGACTTAGGCAAATTCACTTCATACGGCAATTTTAGATCTTCTTTCAAAAGCCAGTCTTAAACATCTTGATTTTCTTGCTCGTGGCTCTGCGGCAAATCGCACAGGATCTGAACACCACTCTGTGGCTCAGTTACCATCTGAGGCTGGAGAACCTGTCTCCCAAGGAGGCCGAGAAAGGGTCTGAGGGGTCTGTTCAAAAGAAACAAACCCTGAGTGTTTAAGTTGCAGTGGATAATTTAAATTTTAAACCTTTTTCTCCATAAATAAACTGTGGCCCCCTGTCCCACCATCCGAAGTAAAGAGCATATGAGCAGAGTCTGCACTGTGCCTATCCGGTAAAATTCACGGCTGAACTCAAGTGTCCTCAAGAAATGCCTTTTAAAGAGATTTTTTTAAGAACGAGCCAACCTCTTGAGCCTAATAAATCCTGGCCATGTGAGCATGCTGCTTGGGCCTGGGCTGTCACACGCGGCTGGCAGGGCCCCGGCCAGACACGAGCCATGCAGATGGAGGAAATGCAGCCTCCTCACAACGCTGCCCTGCTGCCTCTGAATCAGGGATAAAATCACTAGAAGTCCCAACGATGGGCTGGTATCCCTCCCTCACCCCCAAGGGCTCGTCTAGCCCAGCTGATGTGAAGCAAAAGCCAGCTCAGCCTACACGTCCACCGGCCTGGGCAAGACTCTGAACTCAAGCGCACTTTCAGACACTGGAAAAAAGAAAAAACCCAACAACCGAAGTGTCCGCTCTCGGATGGCCCCCCCGCCTCTCCAGGGTCACTGCAGGGACACTGGGGTCCCTGCTCCCCGAGGAAGAGGGTGGAGCCAGGTGGCAGCGTCTTACACTGAATACCACTGCACAAGGTGGACAGCCGGGCTTCTTCCAGGGAGATGCACACGCGAGTGTGCTCTGTGAGGTATGTGTGACATACGTGTCTGGTATGACTACACGTGAGAGACGTGCGTGACACACACACACACCTGCACAGAGAGATGTGTGTGTTCTCAAATAAATGACAGCGCTCTATAAAAGGTCGGTGGTGCGATTTGGGGGCGGGGGGTATGAGAAAGCCTCGTGGCCACGTGACCAGCGATGAGCATAAACGCCAGACTCCGAGCTTTCCAGGATCCATCAGGATAAGGACAACAGCAGACCTGTATTTCAAATCAACTGAAGGCTTCTATGTGGGGCTCACATGTGGTGGGGGGGGCGAACGCCCATAAATATGAGCGTCGGCTGCAGCTGAGAGCTGCGTGGCTTCTCCCATCTGGAGCCCTCTCTGCTTCCGTCTCTACAAGGGCACGGTTGGTACTTATGTCTTATCAAACCCGGCTAAACAAAAGGGATGGGAAAACTCCAGGCCCCTCTGGGATGCGGGGTGAGCGCTCCCTGGGGAGGAGAGCTGCCCTGTCCCTGTGCGGGGATGGGAACCGGCACGCCCACCCCTGCCCTGCTGGCCGAAGACCCTACGCTCTCAGCCCCCTGGCCCTGAGGAGCCAGAGGAAGCAAAGGTTCATGTGTTCAGCCCCAGAATCTTCCTTCAGTATCAACCCTTTAACATGTATCATCTGGTGCCGAAGCCAGAGAATGGCCTGCCAGAGACTTCTACAATCTGTGCTATATGAAAATGAAATCAGTTCAATAATTATGTCGTATTTACATGCAATGCGGCTAACTGAGCACCAAGTGCTTGGTGCAAAAGATGAAAGCAGGGGTGGGTACGCTCGTAATTTCTAAAGAGAAAAATCACCGTGCTTCAGACTCACTCCTGCTTCTTGAGTCTTGGGCCTCCCCCCAGTCAGTGCTGCAGGGAGGGGAGAGACAGGGAAGGAGGGAGGGGGCGGGTGGGGCTGCAGGGAAGGGCAGTGCTCTGGGGTGAACAGTGTCTGTCAAAATTCCCGCCCATGGAAAATTGCGCACGTGGCCTCTGACAGAACCGGGGTCTGGATGAGATAACGCTGCAGCAGAACGGACCCCAAGGGCAACGACTGAGGAGGACGTAACACCCCCCCCAGGGGCAGTCAGAGGCAGAGGTGGGAGGGATGCAGCCACGAGCCACTAGAAGCTGGAAGACGCAGGAAGCGTCCTCCCCTGGGGCCTCCGTCCCAGCAGCCCCAGGACCATCATAGAGGGGTGAGCCCTAGGAGCTGCTGGGCTCCATGCCCTGGCCGTGAGCTTCCACCGCTCTCCTCGCCTGTGCAGGGATGGGTGATGCCAGGGCCGTCAGCGGGCAGGAGCACTACGTCCCGTCTCCCGCGGGCCCAAAGGACAGGCCACCGATCCAACCCAGGCCAAGGTCAAGCCTTGAAGAGGGCTCCCCTGTCTCAAGACGGTTTAAATATCTAGACTGCTCGGCAGCTGGAGCCCAGCAGGCAGCCATCCGCACCAGGGCAGATATGCCACCTGGGCCTCGCCTGCCCCCGGGGGCCCAGGCAGGCTGTGCGGCCGGACCCTGGGCTGGCACGGGCGGGGGTGGGGGGGGTTTGCAGGGAGTGCCCCCCCCAGTGTTACACCTGCAGGGGTGCAGGAAGTGGGAAGGTCTGCCAGGGAGACAGAGCAAGCCTCCCCAAGCAGGAAGGGCCTGCGTCCCCACGAGGAGGAGGACAGGACCCAGCTTCTCTGTGGGCTCTCTGCAAAATAGCAGGTACCAGTTCCTACAGCTGTGGCTCCCGGTTTCGTTATTTTAAAAATCTGTTCTCTGTACGAGTGTAGGAAAATGCTCACTGCAGGGCAGACACTGCCAGGACCACGGGGTGATTCCCTCCAGAGGAGCTTCGGTGTGAGAGCAGAGCCGCGGGCCTCCACGGAGGAGAAGCACGCGTGTCCTGGGGGCGCCGCAGGAGGCGGTGAGGGCTAACTTTAGGGAAGGGAAGGAACTAAATCCTTCTATTGGCACAACATTCACCCTCCAAAAGCCTGTCCACCCGAGCGTGCCCGCAGCAGGCCCAGAACGAACACAATGGGCTCCCTTCGTGCAAGGACGCTTCTTTCTGCAGCAAAACCAGAGTGAGAGAACCCAGGACAGTGGGAGAAGAGGTGGAAACAGAGCTGTCTTAGCCTCCGTTTCGTCAGGGGCTGGGATGGGGAGCGGCTGGCCTGGGCCAGGCAGCCGGGAGGTCCTGGCTCTCGCAGAAGGACCTGTCACCTGACACCATCCTGACCCCCGCCTTCCCTCTGGTCAGGGACATGAGGAAGGGTCCTCCAGGAGGGGCGTCCACCAGGACATCCCCAGCATGAACGAAACCTGCACGAAGATCCCAGACAGGGACATCCCACTCCACCGGCCGACCCGGCCCCCGGCCCCTTCTGTTGCTCTCCTGGGACGCCTGGCTCGCCTCTGCCGTCTGCCCCCCGAGAGAAGCGGAAGGGGGTCTCCTTACCACGACTGGAGGCACCTCCAGGACCTTGTCGACGTTCTTCAGTGACAGGGGCACATACCACAGGGTGGCCTTATTGGTCAGCTTCTTAGTACCTTCAGAGAAAAAAACCACGTGAGTGATGGCACAGGGAGAGCGCAGGGCAGGTGAGGCTAAAACACAAGGTGGGAGGGTGGGCCCAGAGCGTGGGGAGCTCCCCCCCAATGCTGCCCCTGTGGAGGTTGCTGGAAAGGCTTCAGAGCATACACTTTAAGTCTGGGGGTCCTGGCTTTCCAGCATTTGCTAACACAGAGGGCTCCGACTGCAGCCCCTTTACGGGCGTTTGACAGAAGGGAAGTCTGGTCATCCACACGCCCGGAAGCCTGAGGAGCCTCGGGTAGGGTCCTCACCAGCCACCTCCCGGAGAAGAGGGGACAAAGCCAGGGCACTCAGCCCCGGCTGAGCTCGAGTTTCTGCAAACAGATCCGGCAGACCCTGAACTTCCCATCGAACACACTCTGCTCGGGAGCTTCAAGCCACAGTGCTCAGCAAGGGAACGTCCACCCGCTAAACACGGCTAAGAGCTCCTGCCAGACGGGGGCCAGAAGGACAGTGGCCCATGGACATGAGGCTCGGGGAGACACGGAGCCAGAGCCCATGCGGGCAGCCCGGGGAGCGGCTGCGGCCGGGCCACAAACTGAAGCACAGTCGCGCGGCCAGCCGGGCAACGCCCGTCCTGCAAGTGGGAGGCTTCACACCAGACGCTCAGGTTTGCTGCCACCGACTCAGAGCTCCAATCGAGAAACTTCAGAGTGGAGTGCTGAGAGACGGGCAGTGGGCTGCTGACTCCCACTGCGGGCTGAGTGACAGGAAACAGAACCTTCCTTGGGGCTACCAGAGAGGCCTGTCTGGGCTGAGAACCAGGGGCCAGAAAAGCCCAGACATCACGTGGCCCACCGCACCCTCCACTTGTATAGGAGGAAGCCGGAGCCCAGAGAGGTCAAGGGGTTTACCTAGGGTCACACAGCAATTCGGTGCTATTCTGTGTATAGACCTACACCTCTAGGTCCCAGTACTTTGAGGGAAATATTTGCAAGGATGCCTTAAAAAGTAGCTTCCTCGGGCGCCTGGGTGGCTCAGTCGTTAAGCGTCTGCCTTCGGCTCAGGTCATGATCCCAGGGTCCTGGGATCGAGTCCCACATCGGGCTCCCTGCTCGGCAGGAAGCCTGCTTCTCCCTCTCCCACTCCCCCTGCGTGTGTTCCCTCTTTCACTGTTCTCCTCTCTCTCTGTCAAATAAATAAATAAAAAAATCTTTAAAAAAAAAAAAAAAAAAAAAAGTAGCTTCCTCAACACAGAACATCCTCAGTGCAGAGGAGAACAGCAAAACTGCAGGAAATAAAGGGAAGCAAGTGGGGAGGATGGGGAGGAGTCAGGCATCCTCTGTAAAGCCCCTTGTGGGGCTCCCTTTCTATCAGTGCTTTCTGACCTGCCTTCCCAGAGGGAGCCGGGGGCTTTGGTTTCCTCCCCTGAACACAGCCCCAAGGCCCTGCGGTCATGTACGAGGGCGAGCCCATGGCGCCCGGGCCTGCTCCGTCAGCACTTGGCCCCAACACAGTGGCCCCAGCAGGACAACAGGCTCCCTGTGCCTGGGAACCACAGGCAAATAACACGGAAAATATTTTCACTGCACTTTGACTGAGAGTGAATCTGACAACCTGCTTTTGGGAATAAAGATTTCCTGTTAGACTCTGCCAGAGCCAGCCTGACAAGCCAGTTTCCATGGAAACCCGGAGTGGCCCTCCTCTAGACCCAAATGAGCACCACGGGGCAAATGAGGCAAAACATGCTAATTGTACTTTCTCCGTCATTTAATAAAACCATCAAAAGACAATTGCAGCATTAAAAACACCTATTTTAAAATCTTAAGAGCTCCCAGCTATTTTCTGGAGCAATTTGCAACAATCACGTCCCAGTTAGCTTAATATTTTGACAGTTGCCGGAGATGAATGAGCCCTCTCGAAGGCAAAGGTTTGCTGGTTGTCTGCCTCAGCGTGTGCTGGCTCGGCTGCCTCCTGACAGGCGGCACAGCCCCGGAGGAGGGGGACACACAAGACAGGGGATCCCTGCCTCCTGGGGTCTCAGTTCCTTCCCCGCGCCCCCGTCAGAGTCACCCTGGGTCCACGGGGCCAGGCACTGCTGTAGGCAGTGGGGGGACTGCAGGGGACAAGGAAGCTACCAGCCCTGCCCTCACACCCTAGGCACGTGGGCAGAAAGACACACGTCAGGACAGAGAGGGAGGCCACGAGAGACACAGGGTCGCAGAATAAGAGAGATCTGCACGGATCCAAACTCGGAAAGACAGAGGGAGGACAACAGAGATGCAGATGCACAGAAGTGGCAATTACAGAAAGAGACGCAGAAATGAGAGAGA
>NC_138372.1:3823380-3936860 GCF_054177405.1 Leptonychotes weddellii
GAACCATGAGAGACAATGGACTCTGAGAAACAAACTGAGGGTTCTAGAGGGGAGGGGGTGGGGGGATGGGTTAGCCTGGGTATTGAGGAGGGCACGTTCTGCATGGAGCACTGGGTGTTATGCACAAACAATGAATCATGGAACACTGCATCTAAAACTAATGACGTAATGTATGGGGATTAACATAAGAATAAAAAAATTTTAAAAAAAATATTTCTTGAGTCAACTCAAAATGGATAAAGACTGGAAACCATGAAACTCCTAGCAGAAAACACGGCTTAAGGTAAAAGCTCCTTGATCAGTCTTGGCGACGGTTTTTTAGATCTGGCTCCAAAACCAAAGGCAACGAAAGCAAAAATAAACAAGTGGGACTTGATCAAAGTAAACAAGCTTCTGCAGAGCAAAGTAAACCATCAATGAAATGAAAAGGCAGGGGCGCCTGGGTGGCTCAGACGGTTAGGCCGCTTTCTTCGGCTCAGGTCATGATCCCGGGGTCCTGGGATCGAGCCCCACATCGGGCTCCCTCCTCGGGGGGAAGCCTGCTTCTCCCTCTCCCTCTGCTTCTCCCTCTGCTTGTGCTCTCTCTGTCAGATAAATAAAATCTTTTTAAAAAAATGAAAAGGCAACCTACAGAATGAGAGAAAGTATTTGCAAATCATGTATCTGATAAGTGGTTAATATCAAAAATATATATAAAGAGCTCACACAACAGTGAAAAAAAAATCTGATTTTAAAATGGGCAAAGAGGGAACACCTGGGTGGCTCAGTTGGTGAAGCATCTACCTTTGGCTCAGGTCACGATCCCAGGGTCCTGGGATCGAGTCCCACGTTGCAGGGAGCCCGCTTCTCCCTCTCCTCCCAGCTCATGCTGTCGCTTTCTCTGTCTCTCTCTCCCAAATAAATAAATAAAACCTTTATTAAATAAATAAATAAATAAATAAATAAATAAATAAATAAAACAGACAAAGAGGGGTGCTTGGCCACCTGAGTCAGTGGAACATCCGACTCCTGATCTCAGGTCATGAATTCAAGCCCCATGTTGGGTGCAGAGCCTACTTTAAAAAAACTTAAAAAATAAAACAGGCAAAGAAACCGACTAGACATTTTTCTAAAGAAGACATAGGGATGGCCACCAGGTACATGGAAAGGTGTTTAACACCACTCATCATCAGGGAAATGAAAATCAAAACCACCATGAGAGATCACCTCGCACCTGTCAGAACTGCTATGATCAAAACAACAAAAGAGAACAGGGGTTGGCGCGGGATGCGGAGACAAGGAACCCTCGCGCACAGTTGCTGGGGATGCAGACCGTGCAGACGCTGTTCTCCACAATCTCTAAAAAATTAAAGCCAGAACCACATGATGCAGCGATCCGCCTTCTGCGCATTTACCCCGAGGAAACCTAAGGTCGAGGTCAGAAGATACACAGGTTCATGACGGTGGCACTCACCACAGCTGAGCCCCCACAGCGCTCATCCGGGGGTGGGGGGGTGAACAGATAAAGCTCTCGTGGGATACGGAAACCAACGGGGGGGGGCGGGGGGGGAATTCTGTCACTGCTGATGACAGATGGACCCGAGGGCATCACGCGAAAGAAGTCGGAGACAGAAGGACAACACCATGTGATCTCACGTACATGTGGAATCTGACAACAGGGAGCTCAGACAGAGAACAGCCCGCTGGCTGCTGGGGGCCAGGCAGGGGGGCGGCGGGGTGGGGTGACCCTCCAGGTATACAAGTCCTGGGGGCGTGAGGACAGCACAGGGACTCCAGGTACCAGTCCTGCACCGGACACATGGAAGCTGCTGAGAAAGTAGATGGTCAACGCTCTCACCACAGGGGAAAAAATCTCCAAACCTGTGAGGCGACAGAGGTCAAGGGTCGCTGTGGTGAGCCTTCTGCCCTACAGACACGTACCAAACATCACCTCGCATGCCTAAAACTAACACCCCGTTCTACGTCAGCTACATCACAATAAAACCGGAAAGATAAAATAATAAAAATTTTAGAAACATTGTCCAGTTTTTAAAAATTCGGGCTTAAAAATAAAATTAAATTAAAAAAAAAACAAAACCTTAGCATTAGCCCGAATTTCTGAGATAAGAGGTAGCCAATTTAAATAACAAAAACTGCTGTTATCAACCTCTTTCCTTGGTATCCGTTTTCAACTTAGTAAAGGACAGAGGGTCATTTCTGCCCAGAGGGTGGTCCTCCCGGGGCACAGGTACCGACCGCAGGGGCTGCAAGGGGGCAGGGGGCTGGCCAGGGAGAGCAGAGCCCCGGGTTCTAGAACTTCGGGGAAACCTGAGTCCAGCCTTCCCTAGAAGCACCAGAGCCT
The DNA here is from genome assembly GCF_054177405.1 of Leptonychotes weddellii. NCBI lineage: Eukaryota > Metazoa > Chordata > Mammalia > Carnivora > Phocidae > Leptonychotes > Leptonychotes weddellii. The sequence continues at coordinate 3,825,722 of NC_138372.1, forward strand.
GCCTCTGGGGGAGCCCGATTCCCCCCTCGGGGCTTCCTGTGCCTGTCCGTCAAGTGGAGCTGTGCCCCCATGGCTGGCCCACAGAAGGGCAGACAGGAAGTGCCCACATCCGGCGGGGCACTGAGGAAGAGACTGATAAGGAGGCAGCCTTTGAGATGGTGCCTGCGGCCATCCTGCGACACTTGAGGGTCCCCAGAAACCCCACATCATCAACATCTGGCTGCCCCCAGGAGCCCGGGCACTTGGGAGTAAATGCCAGGAGCTCCAGACCACATGCTGTCGGGCATGAAAGTTCACTGGGATGCTTGCCATCCCCCACCCTTCCTGGTCACCCTGGGTCCTTTACAAATACCGTCCTAATTCCCCAGGCCAGCTGGCCACTCAGGCACAGGGTGCTGGCCCGAGCCTCCCTCCCTGGGTCCTGATCCTGACCCACACTCTGCAGTTACTGCAGAGGCAAGGAGACCAGAGCCCAGCTCACTCCACGCCCCTTGGCCCCAAATGGCCCCCACTGCTCAGGAGCTACTGGGCAGGGCTGTCGAAAGGCCAGTCACTCCCTCGGGGCCTCTCCAGCTTGCTTCCCCAGAGCTCCCGCGCCCCTGGCCTGCTCATCTCCAGGCAGGCAGGTGTCGGAGGAGCGAGGGCAGCCAGGAGAACATGTGGTCCCTCATTCAAATTTTGTTTTCCCATTTTTTTTTTAAGATTTTATTTATTAGAGAGAGTGAGAGAGAAAGCAGGAGCAGGCGGAAAGGCAGAGGGAGAGGGAGGAGCAGTCTCCCCGCCAAGCAAGGAGGCCGGCAGGAAGGGCCAAGGCTGTCCTCAGCTTAGCGCCCGGAAGCTGGGCAGGGGAGGGGGTTCTGATGGGCCCACCGACCACACCCGAAATGTCTAACTGGAGGGGGAGTTGGGATTTGGGGCTTGTGGCCTCCAGGCTGTGAGAACATAAATTTCTGTTGTTTTAAGCCACCCAGTTTGCGGTCACTGGTTATGGCAGCCACAGGATGCCCACAGTCAGGGGGGCGGGCCCCCCACACAGAAGACAGCAGTGAATGACAAGTGAGCCCCACAGGACCTGGGGATTGTGGCTGCAGCCCGAGCCTGAACACTCAGCCCCTGCACCCCAAGCCCGGCCAGCCCAAGCCAGGCCCCAGCACCGAGGCTGAGCACTGCCCACCCCTCCTGCAGCCCGCCAGCATGGAGCCAGCCTCTCTGACTCTGACACCAAAATGTCCCTGCTAAAATACAACATTGCAGGGGCGCCTGGGTGACTCTGTCGGTTAGGCATCTACCTTCGGTTCAGGTCATGATCCCAGGGTCCTGGATCAAGCCCCGAGTACAGCTCCCTGCTCAGCGGGGAGCCTGCTTCTCCCTCTGCCGCTCCCCCTGCTTGTTCTCACTCTCTCTCTCAAATATATAAGATCTTAAAAAAAAAATAAAATAAAATACAGCACTGCAGCATGAGTTCTGTGGTAATTGGGGGTGGGGGAGGGTCCTCAATCCAACAGTGAAAGCTAAAATAGCTCTCTGAGGTAGAAGGTAGCAGGCAGCACCAGGCCCAGCCGGACTTCCGGGACAGATGAAGTCCTCTTGGGATTTCCACCTGCGCCAAATACAGGCAGAGCCACTGGGCCTGCTGCTGTGGTCCAGGCGGGGGCCTGCAGAGCAGTGCTAAGGACACCTCACAGACTGTGCCAAAGGTCCCTGGGCCGGTCCCTGCTGGGCAGCGAGGGCTGTCCTGGGCAGGGACAACCCCAGGGAGCTTCTGCCCTGACCTAACCCACAGCAGTAGCTTCCTTCGTGCTCGGTGCAGGGAGCCGCCACCTTGGCAGAGAGACAAGGAAGAGCAGGCGTTGCCATTCCTGGTGGGAAAGGAGCTGTGGGGCTGACCGGGGGTAGGCACATGCCAGGACCATGTGGGCTGGGGGATGGGGCCAATCCCCAGCAGGCACATGTGAACACCTCTTCTTTCTATGGGGGACCCTGCCAATCGGAAGCCCCAGTGACGCTGCTTATCCTCTCCAACTTGCTGCCTAAGAAGGTTCCAGCAAAGTTCCTTCAACCCCAGAGCCCCCACCACAGCCCCTAGGTGAGGCAGGGACGGAGAAATGGCTGGGCCAGGAAAAAGTCCCTGGGGGCTCGTCCAGGCCCCAGAGCAGGAGTGGGAGGTGCCAATCACACCCGAATGCCCAGCTCACACTCTGGCCGGGACAGGGGAATGAACCGGGAGAAGGTTCCAGGTGCAGCCAGCTGACCAGCACCCACGGATCCCAAGAACCCAGAGCAGGGGCGGCTGAGCCGGCAGGAAGCAGAGCGGCGCCCCGCACAACCACAGAACCCGGCTGGCAAGAGAAAGGGAAGCACCGGGAGCAGCAAGGCTGCCAAGAGAAGCAGCTGCCGCCATCCCGAGGCCTCCAGCCTGGAGGGAGAGTGCTGAGCCATCACGGCTGGCCTCTTGCGGGCATTCGGGGTGTGACCCTGCCGGGCTCCGGGGCAGGTCATGCAGGGGCTGGACTTCCGGTCCCAGCTGCAGGCCCACCTAACATCCTGAGACAGCAAGAACCAGAGCAGGCAGTTGTCCTTGGCCCCGTGAAGCCGGCCAGCCCACCCACTGGACACAGGGGCCGCATCCCCTCTCCCACCTGACCCTGTCAAAGTGCCCCAGACAGATGATCTGCGGCAGTGGCCCCCACAAGAGAAGGAGGGGGTGCGAGACGGGGTGGTACCTGCTCAACTGGGAAGCCATGCCCGCTGCTTCGTCCTGGGTCCCGAGAGAAGCAAGGGGGTTAGTGGCAGCCAAGCCACCCCCCCCCTCCAAAAGCACCGTCCCAAGTCCCCACCAAGCCAGGCTGCCCAGTCTAACCAGGAAGAGGCTGCCTCACCAATCCGAGGAGTCTACCAAAAGCCGGTTGTCATAGAAACCTCGCTTTGTAAATAATGACAGTGGAGAAGAAGCACATCTCTGAGCCCTTCCGCTGCTGTGCCACAAGATCAAGAAGTCACGCAGATGGGGGCCGAGAGACAGGGCAAACGCCCACCCAGACTTTGTCCAGGGTCTCGGGAAAGGCTGGGCCCCAGGCCCGGAGCCACTGCCAGCCTTCCACGGCCAGCATTCCAAGCTTCCTGAGACAGACAGGGGAGGAGGGTCTCAGGCCAGCGTGAGAGGCACAGTGAGGGGCCGCATCAGGGGCAGAGCCAACATCCTGCCCAGAGGGGTTGGCATCTGACACCTGTCCCAAGGCTACTTCCCAGAGCCCTAGGGCCCAGGTGAGCCACTGGAAGGGAAGTGGGCGGGGGAAGCAGCTCCACCAGCCCCTGCTCTCCTGCGGCCTCCGCCACCACACAGACCTGTCTCCTCCCCTCTAGGGTGCCAGGCGGCCAGGAGCAGACCTTCCGTCTCCGAGGGAGGGCCTGCCCTTCTCCCCTCCCACTGGGTGTTGGGAAGAAAGAAGGCAAGCCATCAGAGTGGCCGGGGAGCAGGTGTGACGGTGGCAGCCCCGGGAGAGGAGGCTGGATGCATAATTACTGTTCCCACGCCCGTGCCACCCCCATGCAGGACACGTGAGGGCACTCTTCCTGAAAACTGTCGACCTGGCTTGGCTCCTGGGCACTGGTCCACCTCGCCTGTGGGGCAACTCCGGTAGGTAGTGCGCTCAAGAGACCAACAGGCCAGAGCACCAGTGAGGTTCAGGCAAACTCGGCCTGTGGCCGCTCTCACTCATCAAAGGCCCAGCATGCTCCCAGCTCCTGGCGTCCTCCCTAAAATACGGCCCAAGTGCTCCTAAAGGCACAACTACCATTGTCCCAAGTCCTCCCACCTTTCTGTGAAAGGAGACAGAAGCAAAGTTCCAGACTGACCACCACAGCGGCAGGTTCCATAGGAAGGCCGGCCAGGGCAGGAAGGGCCAAGGCTGTCCTCAGCTTAGCGCCCGGAAGCTGGGCAGGGGAGGGTGTCCTGACGGGCCCACCGACCACACCCGAAATGTTTACCTGGAGGAAGGGGAGTCAGGGCAGAGTCTGGGCGGAAAACCTTCCCCAAAGCCTTCCCCCACCCACACAGCCCGATGGGGGCCCTGGCAGGATGGCAGACCTCCTTCGGCTCCTCAGCTGTCCGTGACGGTGCTTCATCCTGAACAGAAGTGACCCCATTTGCAGGCAGGCCCGAGGACTGTTCCTGTAGGGCAGGGCCTAGGGCCATCCTGCTCACTGCTATTCCCTAGGACCGGGCACCACGCAGGACACAAAGCAAAGTGCCATGAACAGGTGTCAAATCAAAGAGCGAACCAGTGCCTTGAGACACAGAATGGACGGAGGCCACCACCCCACCCACCCTAGGTCCCCTCCGGTCAGCTGGGCGCTCAGGCCCCGTGTGCACCTGGTCAGCAGCCTGCCCCTCCCCCTGCCTTCCCTGCCCAGAGAAGCCTGGCCCCACTCCCCTCCCCTGGAAAAGGCCAAGAGTGCTGCCCCCACAGGCCACTCAGGATCCAGATCACCACAGTGGGCCATGTGCTGGGTCTGGTCAAGCCCATCTATCACCTGCCGGTCAGAGAAAAGGCCCCCAAGGTCATGGGTGTCCATTCTAGCCACGGGGCATCCCAGAGCCATGTGTCCAGGCACCCAGAACCACAACCAGGGCCCCCTCCAGGCCCTCCCACCCCCAGCCATCCCACAGTTGTCTTACAGCTTGGCCTTCTCCCTAAGACAGGCCTCGTCAGCTCCCTTCCTCAACACTTTCAGGAACGCGCCCCACCGAAGCACGAGCATGGTCTCTGTTCGTCCCTTCCCGAGACCCGGCCAGATGGGACTCGGGGGGGGGGCCTCAGCCCGGATGCTGTGCCCTTTGGACTTGGCCCCATTCCTTCATGCAGGCATGGCCGCCTCCCTAAGCAACAGTGGCTTCTCTCTCCCCGTTGGTCTCAACCTTGGGGATGCTGGGCACACGGCCCACCCCAACACTGCACGTGCCCGTGACCTTTTCAGATCCGTTAAAACCACAGGAAATTGGAGTCGAAAAAGATGCTGGAAATTACTCACTTCAAGCCCCAGCTTCTACCTGTGAGGAAAGCAGGCCCACAGAGGCGAGGAGGGTGGCCCCGGGCCCGCACCACTCAGACCTGGAGGACGGGGCATTCGGCACCTTCGAGGTGGCGTCCCCGGAGGGTGCTGGGCCAGGGGCGACGCAGCCTCCCGCACGCTGCAAAGACCTGCCATCCTTCCCGGCAAAACACCCCCCGGGTGATGGGGTGATGACTCAGGGACGAGAAGCAGGCACAACTTGACCCGCCACATTCCTTCTCAATTATGGGAAGATCATTAAAATGCTCCAAGCCCGGCTTAAAGAGAAAGAGTCCTCACGGGGCCCGCGGGGAATCCCGAAAGCGGCCACACCGGAGTGAGCAATCTCTCATGGAGAAGTCGGCCAGCGCCGGCCGGGGATGCTGCAACGGCTGGCTAAGTAAACCCAAACCCGTGACTGAGAAAACGCCATCTACAGGACAGCTTGAGACACACCGCAGAGTTCAGACCCAAATGGAGTTCTCTCCCTATTTTCTCCTCAGAGGGAAGACATCTTTCAGATTTGGACCGATCCACTGAATGACAGGCAGGCTCAATGGGATGGGTACATGCACACACCCTAAACCAGGAGAACCTGAGATTTAAAAAAAAAAGAACAACCAACCCAACAGGGAAATGCAATGAGGGAAATCTGCAGGAAGTGACACAACAAGGGAAATACCTACGAGTCCACCCACAGCTCGATCAAAGCGGCGAGGACGGTGCCTCACTTCCACAACCACGCCGACTTCCCACAGAGAGGAATCGTCCCTCGCCAGCCTTCCGAGCAAATAAGTACAAAGTGGAATAACCAGGAGGTGGTTTCTCATGTTCTAAGTTAACCAAGAACCGGCCACCCCCGCCGCCCCTGGCCCCGAGCAGCCGTTCCCCTCCCGGCAGCGGGGCACTGGGTCGCCGCGTGTGGGCTGAGCATGGCAACACTCCTGCCCTGAAATCCTCCCCGACCTTGAGGCGTAGGGAACCTCAAGGTCTTTGTGATAATGGAAACCAAAAAACTGAGTGGTAAACCGCTTCAACCAGCAAGACCTGCTCATCGTCTGACTTTTCTCCCCCTGGAGCAGTATTGCCTTTCAACTTTCAAAATGAATAATCCTGCAACACCCAGCGCCTACCAAGTGGAGTTAGCAGATGTAAGACGAACGGAATGCAAGCCTTTTCTCAAGGTCATAATGAACGACAGCGACATCAGTCTCCAGTTAAAAAAGAGAGAATTAAATACAGCAGAGATTTCCTGTTGAAGCTCTCAAGTGTTTCCCTCTGCAGGAAAAAACCAGACTTTCTGCCTGATCATCCCATTGTACTTCAAAAACCAGAAAACCACCAAAGTTTTAAGTAGCATTTTAAGAACAGATGAATTTTAAGATAAAGAATTATTCGTTTTCTATTTTGGACACCTGCAAATGAAGTGGATCTAGTAACAATAACAGTAATGGACTGTGACAATTCAGTTTATTTTTAATTTTGATGGTTGGGTATTTGGTTTCTCCTAAAATGAGAAAGATATTTTAAACTATAAGGAATTTTCTAACCAGTTTCAGCTTTGCAGGCAGTTTCCTGCATAAATTGGGAAGTAACACTGGAAAGTAAGAATTTGGTTAGTAAAGTGGGAAGGCTGTATTTATAGTTTGTATGCTACTTACAATTTTTTGTTTTTCATGTCTTATAATAATGAAAGGGAAATGTAAGCTGTAAAGATTCTCAAGTATAAAGTATTTGCTGAAAAATAAGTAAATTAACCAAGAACCATTTTTTTTTAAATATATTTATTTATTAGAGAGTGAGTGCAAGAGAGATCACAGAGGGAGAGGGAGAAGCAGGCTTCCCACTGAGCAGAGAGCCCGATGCAGGGCTCAATCCCAGGACCTGGAGATCATGACCCGAGTCGAAGGCAGACACTCACCAAATTGAGCCACCCAGGTGCCACCCAAGAACCACTTTAAATGATAAAACTAGATGTCCGGAAAGGTTCCCAGCAACATGACCCTAATAGCCAAAAGAGGAGGGAACAGCCCAGGTGCCCATCACGCAGGGACAGACAAATAAAATGCCGTCCATGCACACGACGGGATAGGATTTGACTATAAAAGGGAATTGGGTACGGATGCACACTACCATGAGGAAGAATCCTGGAAACACGATGCTGAACAAGCAGCCATCACAAAGGGCACGGTTCCGCTGACACAAAATGTCCAGAGCAGGCCAATCCATACACAGAAAGCGGACTGACTGGCGGAGCCACGGCCTGGGGGAGGCGAATGGGGAGAGAGAGCTAAAGAGCACAGTGCTTCTTTCAGGGGTGAAGAAAATGTTCCGGACTTAAATCACAGTGATGTTGCCCCAGCTTGTGAATACACCAGAAAACACGGACCTGCACTCAAGACTAAAGGGACGAACGGGATGCGAGTTACAGCACAATAAAGTGGTCATCACAACACCTGGCTGCAGACCACTGCGGGGAAACAGGCCCACCCCTCCACCTCCAGAACTTTCGGCCTCGGCAAGACCTCCAAACACTCAGGCCCAGGAGAGAGCTCGCAGAACTGAGCCCAAAGAAAACCACGCGCATTGGACAAGGCAGCGGCTTCAGAGCTTCTGATACTAAGCAGTCAACTAGCTCCGGGGACCCTACGCACGAGCAAGGTTGCATTTCTCTGAGACATCTGTGGCAGCTGTTTTCTTCAGCTTTCAAGGCATCTGGAAGCTGGAGAAGGTCAAGAGCTGCCACAGACCAGAGCCCAGGAGAAAGGCAGGACGTGAGAGAGACACAACTCCAAACTCAAAGGTCTATCAGCCTAACCGATCAGAGGGCACTCAGAATGGAGAACTGGAGAAAACCCCCAGCGGTCTTTCCTAGAGTCAGAGGCCACTGTCCTCCCGCAGAAGTTCCCGCCCTGGGGCCAGCAGAGGCAGGAAGGACGGAGACTCATGTACAGACCACAAAAAGAACTCTCAAAGCTTCACGGTGACAAAACAAATGACCCAATTTTTTTCAGAAGCAAAAGGCTTTTTTACAAACACTTCACAAAACAAGAACTGTGGGTGTAAAATTCGCACATGAAGAGATGCTTGACATCATTAGACATTAGGAGAATACAAATTAAAATCACAAGGAGTGGGGCGCCTGGGTGGCTCAGTTGGTTAAGCGACTGCCTTCGGCTCAGGTCATGATCCTGGAGTCCCGGGATCGAGTCCCGCATCGGACTCCCTGCTCAGCGGGGAGTCTGCTTCTCCCTTTCCCTCTGCTTGCTGCTCCTCCTGCTTGTGCTCGCTCTCTCTCTGTCAAATAAACAAATCTTAAAAAAAAAATTAAAAAAAAAAAATCACAAGGAGATACTGCTACACACCTCAGAACAGGTAAAATTTAGAAGACTGACCATAGCAAGTGTCGGTGAGGATGTGGAGGGCAGCGGGAGTCCCGCGCTCTGCTGTCAGAAATGCAGTGGCACCCCACTTTGGAAAAGTGGTCAGCAGTTTCCTCAGATTTATTTATTTCAGAGAGAGGGAGAACAAAAGCAGGGAGGGGCAGACGGAGATGGAGAGAGGGAATCTCAAGCAGACTCCAGCCCTGGCACAGAGCCCAAGGTGGGGCTCAATCCCATGACCCTGAGATCATGACCTAAACCGAAATCAAGAGTCGGGTGCTGAACCGACTGAGCCACCAGGCTCCCCAAGGTCAGCAGTTTCTTAAACAGTTAAGCCTACACCTACCACATCACCTGGCATTGCCCTCCTGGTACTTGCCCTTCTGACTGAGAAAAGCAAGTGTCCCCACAAAGCCTTGTTGACGAATGTTCATGGGGGTGTTCCTTGTCACAGTCCCAAACTGACGACGACGGAGATGCCCGTCCACACAGGAATGGATAGACAGACTGCGGTCCACCCACACGATGGAATACATGCAGCAATAAAAAGAAACGGGCCACCCCTCCATGCAACAGCATGGATGAATCTCAAAGTGACCATGCTGAAGGAAAGAGGCTGGCCGAAAAAAAAAGCACATCCTGTGTGGTTCCATTTCTATAAAATTCTAGAAAATGCAAACTGATCTCCAACGACAGAATGTAGGTAAGTGGCTGCCAGGGCTTCTCCAGAGATAGAAGGGAGCTCCTAACGTGAGGGACACAGTCGTTACCTTGACTAGGGTGATGGTTTGCCAGGTGTGTACAGATGTCAAATTCATCAGATTACTTTAAGTATGTGCTGTTATATTAATTATAACTTAACAATTTAAGTAAGTAAACATCTCTCCCACCCTACCCCCGCTGTTGCCTTGTGGAGAATCCCATGTTGGTGGCAAACACCTTGGGTTTCTACTGTAGCCACTGGCCCTGGGAGAGTTTACTGAACTCAGCCCATTTCTCTGAGCGCTGGCAGCAACTGCACCCAAGTCCCCCGGGAGCTGCGCCGTCCCTGTGCCAGAAGCACGGTGCTCCCAGCATCTCAGCACCAGCTCTGCGCCCGCAACCCCCAGAAGAGTGGGAAGGAGGCCTCACTAAGCGCCCTACCCGCCCAGCACAATCCAGTCCCACCACGGCACGGATCAAGGCCCTCTTTCACACCCAGGGGCTAGCAGTGAAGCCTGAAGCGGGCAGCTGAGCAGGTCCTGAGGACTTCTCCAGAATAACCGAGAGCATGGGCCAGTTGCCAGTGTGGCCATCTGAGTCTCACGGTGCCAGGGCTCGCTCTCACACTCCCCTGAATTTTAAGGAGGCTGCCCCCAAAAGACAGTCAAGTCAATGGCAGTGGCTCTGGGGAGAGCGGACCTCGACAGAGAAGGGACCAAGGTGACAGGGGAGTAACCCTCTCAGCCCCTACAACCACAGCCCCACCCAACACACTGGGCATCAAACGGCCCATCCCGCTGGGCACAACTCACAGACCACATTGGCAGGTGCCCCCAAGAGGCAGTAGGGAAATGCCCACAGCGAGTGGGCCCAGGAGACACAGGTCTGGGGTCTAGTCCTGGTTGTGCTACACCTGTCCCTAAGTCAGCCACCACACCTCCAGGGTCTGTTCTTCACCTGCAACATGGGGGTCAGGGCGGAGCTGAGAGCTCCCGGAAGCTGGGACACTTCACCTTGTCTCCTAGGCCCCCTTGCCCTAGAAGAAGGCCTGGCAGAATGAGCTCCTGCCACTGGTCAGCTGAGGGACCCAAACAATACATGGTTAAGAGAATAAAGCGACAGGACACCTGGGCGGCTCAGTTGGTTAAGCGTCTGCCTTCAGCTCAGGTCATGATCTCGGGGTCCTGGGATCGAGCTCCGCACCAGGCTCCCTGCTCCGCAGAAGTCTGCTTCTCCCTCTCCATCTGCTGCTTCCCCTGCTTGTGCTCTCTCTCTCTCATAAAGAAAATCTTTAAAAATATATAGAACTCCTAAAATTCTACAATAACAACCCAATATGAAAATGGGCAAAAGATCTGAACAGGCACTTCATGAAAGAAGACAGAGATGCCAGATAAGCACAAGAAGATGCACAGCTTCACAGGTCATTAGAAAATTGCAAATTAAAGCCACTACACACCTATTAGAACAGCCGAAATTCAGTACACCAACAAAACACCACATGTTGGAAGGATATGGAGCCATAAAAACTCTCATTCATTGGTGGGAATGCAAAAAAGGTGCAGCCACTGTGGAAGACATTTTGGCAATTTCTTACAATACTAACTGCACTCTTTAACTGTATTCTATTCTATATTGTATTAATTATATAAAAATAAATGTAGGGGCGCCTGGGTGGCTCAGTCGTTAAGCATCTGCCTTCAGCTCAGGTCATGATCCCAGGGTCCTGGGATCGAGCCCCACATCGGGCTCCCTGCTCGGCAGGAAGCCTGCTTCTCCCTCTCCCGCTCCCCCGCTTGTGTTCCCTCTCTCGCTGTCTCTCTCTGTCAAATAAATAAATAAAATCTTTAAAATAAATAAATAAATAAATGTAAAAATTTAGTAGGTACATGGAAGCAATTAAAGAAAAATCAAGTAAAAAAAATTCCTGTTGGATATGGCTGAACTAAGAATATAAGTAATATGTTTTCCGTGGATGCAAAGTCCGCAACACAATATTACCAAACCGAATTTAACAATACATTAAAAGGGTCAATAACCACGATCAAGTCGGACTTAATCCAGGGATGCAAGATGATTCAATATCCACAAATCAATCAACGTGATACACCACATTAACAAAATGAAGGGTAAAAACCAAATGGTCATCTCAACAGATGCAGAAAAAGCATCTGACAAAATTTAACATCTGTTTATGATGAAAACTATCAACAAAGTGGGTATACAGGGAACATACGTCAACATAATAAAGGTCATATAGGACAAGCCCACAGCTAACATCATACTCAACAGTGAAAAGCTGAGAGCTATTCCTCTAAGATCAAAAACAAGACAACTCTCACCAAAACAGAGTATTGGAACTCCTAGCCACAGCAATCGGATAAGAAAAGGAAATTCTAAAAGGCATTAAAATCTGTGAGGAATAATAAAACTATGCCTATTTGCAGATGACATGATACTGTATATAGAAAGCCCTAAAGAGGGGCGCCTGGGTGGCTCAGTCAGTGAAGCGTCTTCCTTCAGTTCAGGTCATGACCCCAGGGTCCTGGGATCGAGTCCCGCATTGGACTCCCTGCTCGGTGGGAGGCCTGCTTCTCCCTCTGCCGGCCACTTGAGCTCTCTCTCTCTCTCTCTCTCTGAAAAATAAATAAACAAAATCTTTAAAAAAAAAAAAGAAAGAAAGAAAGAAAGAAATACCACACAATCCAGCAATTCCACTTCTGGGTATTTACCAGAAGAAAATGAAAACACCAATTCAAAAAAGGTATGTGCACCCCGATGTTTAATTCAGCATTTTTTACAACAGCCAAGATTTGGAAGCAAGTGTTCATCCATAGAGGAATGGATAAAGAAGATGTGTTACATACACACACAGGAATCTCAGCCATTAAAGAGAAAAAAATCTTGCCATTTGTGACAACATGGATGGACCTGGATAGAGGGTATCCTGGTAAGTGAAATAAATTAAAGACAAATACTGTATTTTACTTATATGTGGAATCTAAAAAACAAAACAAACACAAATAAAACAGACTCATAAACACAGAACAAAGTAGTGGGGAGGTGGGGGGGGATGGAAGAAACAGGTGAAGAGGATGAAGAGGTACAAACTTCCAGTTATAAAATAAATAAGTCACAGGGATGTAAAGTACAGCATAGGGAATATAGTCAAAAATATCGCAGCAACTCTGTAAGTGAAGGATGGTAACTACACTTCTGGTGAGCATTTCGTAACGTATATAAATGTAAAATCACTATGTTGTACATCTGAAACTAATATAATAGTGTGTGTCAACTATACTTCAATTAAAAAAAAAGAATATTAGCAATATGTTTCAGATGCCGTGGGTTAATCAGGCAACTTCAGGCTGGCTTGTGGGTGTCCCCACCTCTAAGGGCCTGATGTTTATAAGCACAAGACATGAGCAGGACTGGGGGTGTCAGTCTGTCATTCAGGGAGGCAGAGTATCAGTCCAACAGGATCTGGTTCCCTGAGACACTGAAGGACTCCAGAAAGCATTTTAGCCGTTAAAGCTCTGGATTCCAAATACAAGGCACATCTGAGTGACTACCGCACCTGCACAGCAAAGAAACACACAAAGCTAGTGTGGCATTTACTGAAAATGATAGCCACCCACCCTTGCTCACCCTGATCAGTTACAAGGCTAAAGTTCCCACCTGCTAAGTGCCCAAAGGGTAATGAAATATTTAGCCGGCTCAAGAAGAGACTGGAATTGGAAGCCTGGGGACTTTCAACAGGTGGAGAGGGAGCAGCCTCCATCTCCAGCACGTCCCCTACAGATGGCTGGGGGGTGCCAAGGCAGGCCAGGACACAAGTTGAGGAATCAGAAAACACCCCCGAAGCATTCCCCAGCGGCCCCCCCCATTCCAAGTGACAGCAAAGCATATATACCAGCTGAGCTTCGAAGACCCACCAGATAAATCTTCTGGGGGCGGGTACTTTAGGCAGGGTCTTCGCCCTGACCCAGGGCAAGCAACACCCTGGTCTTCGGGCCATCAGGGCATGCACTTTCCCTGAGGCTCAGAGAAGTTCTCAGCCTCATGCTGAGTTTGGGAGACACATCACGTCTTAGACTGTTAATACTACCCATTCATAAACCAAAGTCAGCACCAGGCCATGTCCAGGGCGGCTGGTGGATTGGAGCTTGGAGGGGCAGCCATCACCTGCCCCTCTCTTGAGCAGAACTCAGTGTCGAGAGACCTAGGCCCCAGTGTCCACTGTGCTGACTGCGGGCAGGTCACTCCTGCCCTCAGTTTCCCTATCTGTAAAACTGGGGAGGGGGGCCTCTGCCCCCCGGAGCTGAGAGCTGAGTGAGCGTGAAGGGTGCAGATGGGAGCCAGGGCAATGTCTCAGAATGTGGGTGCTGCCCCCCTGTCAGCCGTTAGGAGGCTTTGCTCCACATCGAGAGGGTGGGAAAACTAGTTTTACAAAAGCAATTCTTTCTCCCTGTACATCACCTCCCAGTCTGAGCATGACCTCCCCCATTTGGATTAAAATTCTGATTTGCCTGATGCCCAGTTAAACGGGCCTGCAAGGCCATGGTGCCCACTCAAGAGCACGACTGCTACAGGCGACCTCCCTCCTCCCAGGGTTTTAAGGACACTTTTGATGGCCAGTCATGCCTGCTGGATCTGGCTACAGCAAGACGGGGCCTCAGGGAGGACATGCAGGGCACCAAGGGGTTCCAGCGGTCCGGCATGGCCGTGGAAGGTCTCCAGTGGGGACCTGCCCCACAGGAGGCCTGCACAGCAAGCCCGCCACCTGCCCTGGGACAGGCAGGTCACAGCACACTGCGGCGGGGGGTGGGGGAGGGGGGGTAGTAAGGAGGTCAGAAAGGCCAGAAGGGGGCGGGTTGGTGTTCCCGGAAGGGAAGCAGGAAACATGCAGACCCAGCCTCAGATCCTACGCAGCCAAGAGGAGGCCCGGCCCACTGCTGAAATGAAACCACCTGGGTGATGAACACTCTATGTTCTGTAGGGCACGACTTTTACCACTGGTGGACCTCTGCTTCTGTCCTCAGGGTCAGGCACGAGACGGGGGTGTGGGGCAGGTTTGTGGCTTCAGCCTGGGACCCAGACAAGTACCTCGGACTCACAGAGCCCATCCCCGTCTGGAGAAAGGAGTGTGTCCACATCAAAAGAACAAAGCTGGACCCTTACCTCACACCATCTATGAGGAAGAACAAAATAGGTAAAGCCCTCAACAAGAGCTGAGACGGCAAAAGTCTTGAGAGAGAACATACGGGTAAAGCTCCGTGACCTTGGATCTGGCGTTGGTTCCTCAGATCCGACAACGAAAAGCACAAGCAGCCAGAAAATAAAAAACATAAATTGGATTACATCAAAATTCAAAACTTCTGTGCTTCAAGGCAGAGCGTCCAAAGTGCCGAGAGAACCCACTGAACGGAAGAGAATCTTTGCAAATCATGTATCTGAGGAGGGACTTGTATCTAGAATACAGAAGGAACTCTTACCACTCGATAATAAAAAGACAAAGAAGCCAGATGAAAAACAAGTAAAGAAACTAAATAGACCAAGACGTACACATGTCTGGTAAGCACACAAAAGGGTACTCGACGTCATCAGTCATCAGAGAAACCAAATCAAGGCCACAGTGAGATGCCACTTCAGCCAACTAGGCCAGGAAGGCTGCAACCCAAGAGGCAGCTCCCTAGCACCGAGGAGGATGGGGGACCCCCCGCCCCCCCACACTGCTGGAAAACACAGTGGTGGCTCCTCCAAGCTTCCACACAGAGTGACCCTATGACCCAGCACTCCACTCCCAGATGGGCTGGTCTTCCTCACACCACCTCTGACACCCAGTGTGTGGTGGGTTTTTTCCGGCTGGGTGTCCTACAATTCTGCGCAGTTCTGACACTAACAGCCCGGAGTTAGCACAGGCCCCAGGTCCAAGGGCTCAGGCCTGTCCTCAGTTCGATGCCACTCTCAAGCCCCAGGCGACCTGTACTTCTGACAAACTGGCTCTAGAAATTGGGGTTCCCACAAAAACCTCCTCCAGTTGGGTAATTTGCTGGAGCAGCTCACAGGACTCAGGCAAATGCTTTATTCACATTTACTGGTTTGTTATAAAGGATACAGCTCAGGCACAGCCAAATGAAGAGACGCACAGGACAAGGCATGGGGTGGGAATCAGGCACACCGCCCTTTCCACACCTCCAGGTGTCCAGCAACCTAGAAGATCTCCGAACTCCACTGCTGGGGATTTTTATGGAGGTCCCATTATGGAGGCACTGGTGATTAACTCAACTTCCAGCCCTCCCTCCCTCCACCTCCAGGTAGGAGGTGGGGCTGAGGGTTCCAACCCTCTAGCCCTGCCTGGGTCATCCTGGCTACCAGCCCCCACCCATCCTGAAGCTATCTAATGGGCTCCCAGCTACCACTCATCTCATTAGCATACCAAAGACATACTATCACACAGGAAATTTCAAGTGTTTTAGGAACTCTGTGCCAGGACCCAGGGACAAAGACCAAATATATATTTATTAAGCCACACTAGGTATACACTCGAGAAATAAAAATATATGCCCACACAAAAACTTGGACAGGAATGTGCACAGTAAAGTTATACACAGTAGCTAAAAGGTGGGAACAGAGCAAATGTCCATCAACTGATGAATGGATACACAAAATGTGGTATGTACCCCTACAGTGAGTTCCGGAGGAAGCACGACACCTGCTACTACTTGGATGAACCTTGAAAACAGGATGCTCAGTGAGAGAAGCCGGACACAAAGCACCATACTGCATGAGTCTACTTATTTGGAATGTCCAGAAGAGACAAACCGATAAAGAATAGAGATTGGGGGATTAATAAATTAATAAAAATGTATTAAATTAATGAAAAATGAAAAATAAATAAGCCTCATTTAGAACGGAGTCGGGAGGCCAGCAGGGGACGCTCTCACACCCCACAACTGGTCGCTTGCAGATCCACCAGGAAGAGCGATCCCCCCAGGTCCCCCTACACCGCCCCCGCAGGAGGGAGAAAGGCTCTCCGGCTCCAGCAACCGCGCAGCCCGTCAGAGACCGTGCAGCCAATGAGAAGCCACGACACTTCCAACTCCCAGTTCGCTCCAATGGGCTTCCGGTTTACAAGAGCCCCCCCCCCCCCCGCCCCCGCTTCCCTCTATAAAAGCAACCTCTTTGTTCTCCAGACTTGCCTGTGGTTTCACATGAGCTTGCTTGTCCCCAATTGTAATTCTCTGCTAGTCCCGAATAAACCCGTTTTTGCTAGTGAAACTGTACACTTCGGTGGATGAGTCATATGGAACACAGGTTATGTCAATAAAGCTGGTACAAAGAAGGGGGGTGGAATACACCCACTGAACAAAGTTTCTGTAAAGTTTGAAATAAATACAGGAAGGCCACGGGAAGCAGCACAAGGGGCGCCTGGGTGGCTCAGATGGTTAAGCGTCTGCCTTTGGCTCAGGTCACGATCCCAGGGTCCTGGGATCGAGTCTCGCATCAGGCTCCCTGCTCCTTGGGAAGCCTGCTTCTCCCTCTGCCTCTCTCTCATCTCTCATGAATAAATAAATAAAATCTTGAAAGAAAGAAAGAAAGCAGCACAAGGTTACACTGCTAAAGATGAGCCCATCATGCAAGGACAGCTCCCCCTGCCCTGGACAAGCCTGCCGGTCCAAAATCACAGCCTGACCCCCTGTCCCAGGGGACAGCAGAATGCACATGTCCCTAGACTCCTTGGCAGTGTGTGCCCAGAGAGTGCTGAGCCAGCCCAGCTGTCAGCAGGCACAGCACTTGAATCTCCACACCTGCCTCAAGCCCTCAAAGGTGCCCCGCTGCCCAGAGCCCGCCAATCCGAAAAGCCCATGCCTCCGACAAAGCTTCGGAGTGGTCCCTGGCCAAAAAACATGCTAGGTCTCCACTTCAGATGAACACACAGTGGGCATGCTCAATCAGGCAGTTCACCGAACACCGAGCATTCCATTTATTAACAATAAATCCTGGGGCGCCTGGGTGGCTCAGTCATTAAGCGTCTGTCTTCGGCTCAGGTCATGATCCCAGGGTCCTGGGATCGAGCCCCGCATCAGGCTCCTTGCTCCGCGGGAAGCCTGCTTCTCCCTCTCTCCCCCACTTCCTCTGCTTGTGTTTCCTCTCTCTCTGTCAAAAAATAAATAAGATAAAATAACAAACAAACAATAAATCCTGAGTCATGCAGCCCAAGGCTCAGTCTGCCCTACACGCTGGACACCAGAGTGGAAGATGCCATCGCTGTGGGCACAGAAATGTCCCTGTCATCCTACCTTCCAGTGACACAGGGTCGAGACAGCAGATCAGACCTGGTTTCAACAGCCTTCATGGAAGCCCAGCATCTCTCCCTGGGACGCTGGGAGCTCCTGGGCCCCAGATGCTTCCAGGTGGCTGCCTGCCTGGCAAGCGCCCGGAGGGGGACAGCACAGACAAGCAGCTTCATTTTGCAGTAAGTCTGCCCCGTTGCCAGCACGAGGCTTATTAGCAGCCTCCAGTCCGGTCTCCCCAGCGGGCCTGACCCCCGCCCCCAGAGCCCTCCCTACAGGTCTCCCTTTCCCAGTAGCCTCCTCCTGGGATGCCCCTCCTCTGTCTATCCACGTCAAACTGGCAGTTCTCCTTCCAGAATGTCTCACAGGGTGTTTCTCTGAAATCCCAGTGATGCAAGGAATTCATGACTCGGCCTGAAGTCATCGAGCTCAGCTCTCTCCTAAGCAAAAGAGGGCTGCCGACAACAAGGCCACAGCCCATCTGTGGGACAGCAGTTTTCCTAAAGAAAAAACATATGAAGTGGAGTCAGGAGGCTGCAGGGGAGGCCACTCCAGGACAATTACAGTTGCCAACGGAAGAGTCAATCCAGGGAAGAATCATCAGCCGAGGGCTTCAACAGAAAAAGACGCGCACTGCATCTTCCACAAGGATGCGACCCGCCCCCCGGCACCTCAGCCAATGAGAAGCCGTCATCAGCCTGAGCTCTTGCTTTTCGGCTTTTCTCCGGGGTGGGGCTTCCTCCCCTTCTCTGTGAGATAAGACTCCTCTCCTGTTTGTTGGGCTTGCCCGCGGCTTTGCCACAGCCTGCTTGTCCCAAATAGCAATTCTCTGCTCTTCCCAAATAAACCCATGTTCGCTGGTAAAATAACGGACTTTTTTATTTTTAAGGTTACCATTACTTGGCGATCAGAAATGGGATCCAGGGCGCCTGGGTGGCTCAGTTGGTTAAACGACTGCCTTCGGCTCAGGTCATGATCCTGGAGTCCCGGGATCGAGTCCCGCATCGGGCTCCCTGCTCGGCAGGGAGCCTGCTTCTCCCTCTGACCCTCCCCCCTCTCATGTGCTCTCTGTCTCTCTCATTCTCTCTATCTCAAATAAATAAATAAAATCTTTAAAAAAAAAAAGAAATGGGATCCAGAGGAGACCCCCAACAACTCCAAGGCTGGTGGACACACAGGTGCGGATGCCCAAGGCCCACTGGCTCACTGCTTTCTTGCTGACCCTGCATTGTGAGGGCAAGTTTCCTCCTGCATCTCAAGCTCCATCGTCTTTGTGTTTGAGCTCCCCTGGCTTTATCCAGGATCTATTTTAGGGCTTTGGCCTTTCTGTGAGAACTCACTCGCTTGCCCTTTGGTCTGACTTCTGTTTGGAACCGGGCTGTTCCTGTTGAAAGTGTGTTGTATAGGAATTTTTCCTTCTGCTCTAGAGACAAACCTCTAAGAAATGGCATCTCAGTCATCAAAACTGGGGGCGCTGTCCCCCACTTGTGGGACCACAGTTGGTTTTATGTTTAAAAACCATGGTCCCTCCTCATGCACACTTCTAACTAAATGGACCAACTTCACCAAATGTAATTTAGAACATCAGTGGCCATGATGGTGGACTTTTGATCTCCCCAAACTTACTTTCTCAAAACTAAACTGGACACCTATGGCTCTGAAACTGTCAAAACTGAACGGGGCGCCTCTTTGGATTGGTATGATTGTCCAGGACCGCTGAACAATAAACAACATGGTTATCTCTCGGCACCCTGTTGCTCCAAACCCCTGTATATTACTGACATCCATTCCCAGAGAAAGCAAGTTTTCTCGCTGCACTTGATCTATGCAGTGCATCTTCAGTATTCCAGTTAATAAGGAGAGCCAATTATCTTTTTGCTTTCACTTGGGAAGAACGTAAATACATCTGAACAGTAATGGCCCAGGGTTTTACAGATGGTCCTTACTTTTCACAAATCTCAAAAGCTAATTTGAATGATATAAAATTTTTCTGTAGGCTCTATTTATTATAATACATAGATGATTTGCTTCTCCACTGCCCTTCTCAAACCTCTTCACAAGAAGATGGCATCCACCTGTTATCACTTTTGGCCTTAAAGGGCATAAAATCCCCCAAAGAAAAATTGCTGTTTGCTCAGAACAGGTTTGATACTAGGAAACCTGATCTCATAACAAGAACTACGTTACAACCCAGGTAGGGTTCCTGAACTTCCCAAAACCCAAAACTAAGTGCCAATTACAAAGCTTTCTTGAATTGGCTGGCCAGTCGAAATGGGATTCCAAAGGTCTTTCTTGTGGGTCAATGGCTACATGCTTTACTAAGAAAAGGAAAGATCAAGGGCTCCTGGCTGGCTGAGTCAGTAGAACATGCAGCTCTTGATCATGAGTTCAAGCCCTACGTTGAGCATAGAGCTTACTATAAATATAAAAGTAAAAATTAAAAAAATGAAAGAGCAGGAAGAGACAACTTTGGGGACTTTAAAGAAGAGCCTAATAAGACCCCTGCCCTCAGACATCTTAATTACTAACTTCCCTTTTTCCTCTGTGTAAATGAGAGCGGAGGGAATGCCTTAAGAGTCCTCACCCACAAAAACACGGGGGCCATCATCGACCTCACAGCCATTCCTGCCACCATCTACCCTGTTAGTTCAGGGCACTGAGGAAATAACCACGGGATCGCCTTTAACCATCCCTGTATGGTAAAACCATGCAAGGGTAAAACCGCAAGCATTTATACCAACAGTTGGGACGCCATGGCTCATGACTTTGGAATGGTTAACAGTGAGGTTTCCTTACCTTGAATGGGAATAGAATTAAAAATGGCTCCCATCGGGCTCCTGGGTGGCTCAGTCGGTTAAGCGTCTGCCTTCGGCTCAGGTCATGATCCCAGAGTCCTGGGATCGAGCCCCGCATCGGGCTGCTGGCTCAGTGGGGATTCTGCTTCTCCCTCTGCCCTTCACCCCACTTGTGTTCGCTCTCTCTCTCATTCTCTCTCAAATAAATAAATTTTAAAAATCTTAAAAAAAATTTTATCAGATGCCACACTTTTGCTGGCTGCTTTGGCTACAATCAAGGCTCCTGGGCATTCCAGACACAACTCCCTGGAGACCAAAGGAAACCACCTCACTGATATTTCTGCCAAAAATGATGCTGTCAAGGAAACCCACAGCCAAATCTCTGTCGGGATCCAAAAGGGATGTTGTTCCAAATGATAATTTGGAAAAATCAACAAGCGATAACCCAACAATTGGCCCCAGAGAAGGAAAAAGAGTATTGGAAATCTAATCATTGTTGGCTCAATAAAAAGAGAGAACTCTGGTTTGGACCCAATAACAATCTGGCCCTACCAGAAATTCTAAAATTCCCACTACTTACCTCTGTATATGCACTAAACCACTGTCTACTGACAAAATTATAGTGTTCATGAACCAGTATTGGTGGAGAAATATTAACAGTCTGCAAAGACAAAGAGTGCTTACTTCACTTACACACCTGTCCAAAGCTGTGGAAACCTGGTCACACAAATGGATTTTATAAAGCTTTCCTTATCTCATAGAAATGTCAGTCACAATTCGTATATTTTCTCACTGGCCTGAACCTTTCCCTTTAGGCAGGCCACTGCTTCTTCTGTGGTTAAAATTCTGTTCAAATAGGGCGCCTGGGTGGCTCAGTCGGCGAAGCGTCTGCCTTCGGCTCGGGTCATGGTCCCAGACTCCTGGGATCGAGTCCAGAGTCCCGAGTCAGGCTCGTGCCCCTCCCCCCAACTCGTTCTCTCTATCAAATAAATAAACAAAATCTTAAAAAAAAAAAATTCTGGGGTGCCTGGGTGGCTCAGTTGGTTGGGCAACTGCCTTCGGCTCAGGTCATGATCCTGGAGTCCCGGGATCGAGTCCCGCATCGGGCTCCCTGCTCGGCAGGGAGCCTGCTTCTCCCTCTGACCCTCCCCCCTCTCATGTGCTCTCTGTCTCTCTCATTCTCTCTCTCAAATAAATAAATAAAATCTTTAAAAAAAAAAAAAAATTCTGTTCAGAAGGATTATCCCTACCTGAGTAACTCCTATCAGACTTCATAGTGATCAGGAAACCCATTTTACCAGTCAGGTGCTTCGACAAGTCTGTGCTGTTTGGCTAGTTTTAGAACAATTTCAGTGTGCATACCACCCTCAATCCTCAAGGTTAGTGAAACACACTAAAGGCACTATGAAGATTCAATTGGCAAAATTTGTAGAGAGCTTCCAGACACCTTGGCTGAAAGCACTGCTGTTGGTCCTTCTAAATCTCAGACTGACACCCTTTGGACCATGTAGACTCTCACCCTTTGAGCTAAGTCACAGGTCATCCAGGGCACTTGGCCCCTGCCTCCTGTCCATAGTCGAAAAAGGAGATACATTCCAATATTTTAAAGGCCTGATTGCATCTGTTAAAAATAACCAGGCCAGGGGTGCCTGGGTGGCTCGGTTGGTTAGGCATCTGCCTTCGGCTCGGGTCCTGAGATCGAGTCCCACACCGGGCTCCCTGCTCAACAGGGTGTCTGCTTCTCCCTCTCCCTCTGCTGCTCCCCCTGCTCATGTGCTCTCTCCATATATATACCTCAAATAAAAAATAAATAAATAAAATAACCAGGCTTTGGTAGGGGGCATCTGGTTGGCTCAGTTGGTGGAGTGTGGGACTCTTGCTCTCGGGGTTGTGGGCAAGCCCCCACTGGGTGTACAGATTACTTAAAAATATATTTTCAGAAAATTAAAATAGGGGCACCTGGGTGGCTCAGTCGGTTGAGCGTCTGCCTTCAGCTCAGGTCGAGCCCCATGTCGGGCTCCCTGCTCAGTGGGGAGTCTGCTTCTCCCGCTGCCCCTCACCCGACTCGTGCTCTCTCTCTCAAATAAATGAATAAAATCTTTTTTAAAAAATAACCATGTTTTGTAGAGGAACCTTTTCACCATTCATTCCCGGGAGACCTTAAGTATCACACCTTGCAACCTGGAGATTTCGTCTGTTGGATGACACACCTCCACAAAGACTCTTCAGCCTTGCTGGAAATGCCCTTCCCAGGCACTGCTAACCAGCCCTTGCGCCACCAAACTCCAAGGAATAGCCTCTTGGATTCACAGGACACATCTAGGAGAAGCACCAAACCCTGACCGGCCCCACACACTGGCTGGTGACTGAAAGCAGGGGCTTCCCAGCCGTGAAACAGATGACATCAGACAGCTTTCCTGAAATGTCCGGACCAGGCCTGGGTGCCTTCTCCACGCTGTCTGCATCTACTCTTACTTTCATAGAAAGAAAATGCCCTCATCCACATTTCCCCAGGCTCCTGCAAAAAGGGGAAACCTTTTTTTCTTTTTTTGATTATGGCCTTTTTCAGAAACAGCCTCATCATGATCCTGTGACAAATTAGTTTTTCACTTGCTTTTTCCGAAGGATTAAAAGGTTCAAGAGTCACAAAAGTCTTTCATCTGAACTATTATTTGACTCTGGGTTCTTATCCAAATTCACTGTCTCTGAATTTGTGACCTTACAGGCTGTCTTATTGGATAACATTTGTTTTTGCAAACCGTTCTTTTGAGATAACAATACTATTTTAGTACATCTTTGAAGTTTTACTATTTTTGCAAAAAGTTCATTAGCTATTGCTTCATACTTAGACCTGCACTGTGTCTTGCCAAATGTCCTAGGTTCATTCTCTCAGTGTACCCCAGTGGTGTGCACTATTCTGCTCTCGTTGCAGCTCTCAGCAGGGACTTCCAGGAGGCACACATGACTCTGGAGGGAGAATTTTTTTCCTCCAAGTCAGAATCAGTACCAATAAATATTTTCAGTTGGCTACTTTCAGACCTCGAGTCCTGGTATGGAACCACCATACAATTTGGAATTGTTGTGTTACTTCTTCTGTTGTATAAATATTTTAAGTTTTGTGGTTGGTTGCCTGCGAAACTTTTGTAAAAATGACGTACCCAGGAAGGAGCTGATCTCCAATGCTGTGGTCTTGATAAATATGTAGTATAGATGGGAAGTGCCTGGGAGTCCTCCCTTCTGACCTTCCTTGTTTCTCAAATATGGCCTTAAGAGGCTTCCAACTGCGACACGATTCCCCTCCAATGTAGGACGTGACAACCAGGAAAGGTCTTTCCTGGCACTGACGGACAAAACCACTGAATAAGGGGTGCCTGGGGGGCTCAATCAGTTAAGCGTCCAACTCTTGATTTCAGCTCATGTCATGAACCCAGGGTCCTGGGATAGAGCCCCAAGTTGGGCTCTGCGCTCTGCAGAGAGTCTATTTGAGGATTCTCTCCCTCTGCTCCTCCCCTGCTCAAGCACTTTCTCTCTTTCTCCCTCTTTCTAATAAATAAATAAATAAATAAATAAATCTTTTTTTAAAAAATAGGGGCACATGGGTGGCTAGTCGGTTAAGCGATCAACTCTTAATTTTGGCTCAGGTCACGATCTCAGGATTGTGAGGCAGAGCCCTGTATCAGGTGCTACACTGGGCATGAAGCCTACTTGGGATTCTCCCTCCCTCTCCCTCTGCCCCCCCAACCCAAAAAACCCAAACACAAAACAAAAACGGCATGAAAATTAATAAAGTAGAACACTACATCAAAAACTAATGATGTAATGTATGGTGACTAACATAATAAAAAAAAGAAAAGAAAAGAAAAAAGAAAATTAATAAAGTAAAACCAAGTGGAGTCAGGAGGCTAGAAGGGTGAGCCATGCCACTCGTCAGTTCCAGGAAGTGTGAATTACAGACTCCCAGAGAAGAATCATCAAGAGGAAAGAACCATCAACTAAGGACCCCAACAGGAAAAGATGTACATTGAATTTTCTACAAAAAAGTCAACTATTCCTGCAGCTCAGCCAATGAGAAACTGTCCTCACCGAGCTCTCATTCAGAACCACCCCTCCTGACTTCCCCCTTCTTCTCCATAAAATAATGTTCCTCTCCTTTGTCTGTTGGACTTGCTTATGGTCTTTCCATAGCTTAAATGTCCTGAATTGCAATTCTGTTTTTCCTGAATAAATCCAGTTTTGCTGATAAAAAACTTTCATTTTTAAAGTTAACAGGAGGACATGGGTGGGACTGTGAGCAACACACCCAAGATTCTCATCTCCAGGACCACCCATCAGTCCAGACCGGGCCTCCAGCAGGGATGAACAGCTCCACCTGGGCTGGAAGGGTGTCTGCATGGCAGGTGTCAGGAGGGCTGGGAGTCTGCCAACTAGCACCAGGGGTCATAGCTGAGGAAAGAGGATGCAAGAACACAGTGGAAAATTCCCAACCCTACTTCAGACAGTGGCCCTCAAGCCCCAGTGGAGCACTGAGGAAGATGCAGATCCCTGGCACCCGGGGCCCCCACGATGCAAAAGCTGTAGGTCTGGAGTAGGGACTCAAGAGGCTATTTGTCTTTTCCTTCCTTTTTTTTTTTTTAAGATTTTATTTATGGGGGCATTGGGGTGACTCAGTCAGTTAAGTGTCTGCCTTCGGGTTGGGTCATGATCCCAGGGTCCTGGGATGGAGCCCCACATCCGGCTCCCTGTTCAGCGGGAAGTCTGCTGCTCCCTCTGCCCCTCCCCCTGCTTGTGCTCTCTCTCTCTCTCCGATAAATAAAATCTTTAAAAAAATTTTTTTCACTTATTTTAGAGAGAGACAGTTGGAATGCAACCAGAGGGAGAGGAAAATAATGTCCAGGAGACTTCCCTCTGAGCACAGAGCCCGACTGGGGGCTCCATTCCAGGACCCTGAGATCACCACCTGAGCCAAAACCAAGAGTCGGACACTTAACCAACTGGGCCACCCAGGCACCCCCGTCTTTTTATTCTTTATTGTGGAAA
Source organism: Leptonychotes weddellii (assembly GCF_054177405.1). Taxonomy (NCBI): domain Eukaryota; kingdom Metazoa; phylum Chordata; class Mammalia; order Carnivora; family Phocidae; genus Leptonychotes; species Leptonychotes weddellii. The sequence continues at coordinate 3,850,988 of NC_138372.1, forward strand.
ACATCACTTACAAGAGCAGAGAGAAGGAAATGAATCCCGGAGTCCCCACCAAATAGCTCCACTGGTCGACTCTGGTTTCAGATGATCTGTTTTCCTCTCTGTTCCCACCCCCTCCTCCACTCCAGATGAGTTTAAACAAATCTCAGACATCACAGCTTGGCATTTGTAAATATGTCAGCATTTCCTCTAAAAGAGAAAGACTCCGTTTAAAAACAGAACCACAGGGGCACCTGGGTGGCTCAGTCGTTAAGCGTGTGCCTTCGGCTCAGGTCATGATCCCAGGGTCCCGGGATCAAGCCCCACAGTGGGCTCCTTGCTCCGTGGGGAGCCTGCTTCTCCCTCTCGCCTGCTTGTGTTCCCTCTCTCGCTGTCTCTCTGTGTGTCAAAAAAATAAAAATCTAAAAAAAACCACACACACACAAAAAACCAGAGCCACAAAATAATTATCCCACCGAAAATATAACACCAATTCCTTGGTGTCATTGAATACCAAGTGAGTGTTCAAGTTTCCCCAGTGGTGTCCTAAAAGTTTTGAGATCCGCATTTGTGAACTGTCTTCACAATCACCAAAAGCTGGAAAGATCCCAGATGTTCCCTGACTGGAGAAGAGAGGAACAAAGCGCAGGTAACGCAACTAGGCAGTGAGAAGAAATGACACACAGGAAGTGGTGCTCACAAGCAGAGTTCCAGGTGTATGATTCCACCCATGTGATATTCTAGAAAAGGCAGAAACCAGAGTGATACAAAGCAGACCTGTTTGCCAGGGGTCAGGGTTGGAAAGGGACTGACCGAAAAGGGGCAGGAAGGAACTGCTGGGGGTGATGGAAACGTTCTGTGTCACAGTTGTGGTGGTCATTTTGTGGGTGTACACATTTGCTAAAACTCAGTGAGCAGTGAGCTTAAAATAGGTGCATTTGATTGTATGTACATCATACCGTATAAGGTGTTTTTTTAAAAAAGCAGAACTACAATGATCTCACCTTTAAAAAACTGGAAATTCCTTAGTATCTTTTAAGTTTCAAAGGACTATTCAAGTTCCCCCCAAGTATCTCATTAATGTTTTAAAATCTGCATTTTGTTGTTTTTCTACTTAAGTGTAATTTGCCTGCAGAAAATGTGCATTTGTAACAAGCTTCCTCAGTTTTTCGGATGTAGGTGGTCCGTGGGAGCGGGGGAGGGGGGTGTGTGACCATATGTATCCCACTCCCCAGGACACCTCTGGCAGGGAGTCCCCGTGGACCTGGAGGCACACAGTGTCGTCACCGGGTCTGGGCCCCGCCTGCAGAATGCACGTCCAAGACCTGGTTTAGAGTGGCGTCGGGCGGCCGGCAGGGGGAGCCCTCACACCCTGCCGCTCGCGTCAGCGGCCGGGCAGCGGGCGAGAGGCGGCAGCTCCTTGCTCGAGCGCCCACTGTGCCACCCAGCAGGAGGAAGAAAGCTTTCCCCTTGCCCTGGCAACAGCCCAGCCAGTGGGGGTCTGTCACACCTCGGCCAATGAGAAGCCACTATACTCTGAACTCCCAGTTTGCTCCAATAGACTTTCTGTTCATAACCACCTTCAGAACTTCCCCCTCTCCAATATAAAACAGCATTCCTCTTTGTTCTCCAGGCTTGCCTATGGTTTTGCTGTAAGCCTCCTGGCCCTGCAATTCCTGAATAACCCCCCCTTTTTTTTTGGCTGGTAAAATAACTGGCAGCTTTATTTTTAAGGTTAACGGGAAAAAGCAACTTCTGGCCTGACTGAAACCAGGGAGCTGGTGGACTACCACAGTCCAAGGCGATGCCAAGCTGCCTGGCCCACTTACAGGGGGAGGCTGGACAGTGGGTGAGCAACAGCCTACCCAACCAGAGGCTCCCTGGGCTGCAACGACTGCGCCTTTTTCCAGGGCCTCCCTGTCCTAGCAAGAAGGGAGTCAGCACTGTGCACGGTTCTATAGAATGTTCCAGAACATTAGCTCAGGGTATGGTCTCTGTAAATCAGATTCGATGTTTTTATTAATTCCACTGTAAACCCAAGACAGAGCCCAAGGGGAAAAAATTCTAATCCATTAACATACTAGAATTTAGGTCCTTTCCACTAACATTTTGGCCACTAGATGCCAGATCTACCAAAAGCCGTATCTCCTGGACGCCAGGCACTAGCCCAGGCATTCTCAGCACACAGCGGTGAACAAAGCAATCCCTAACCTCAAGACATTTCCTAGCAGATTTGCATCTAAGAGCATACAAACAAAAAGTCCCATGGCAGACCTCACACACTTACCTACAAATAAATGACTCCTAAATTATCTGCCCTGGGCAAAGTCCGCCTCCATTAGCTAGGTGGTTTGAGAGCCAACTGCAGTCCCCAGGGAGCTTCTGAAACCCTTAGGAAATCCTTCCTCTCCCAGGCCTGCCATAAATTCCAGTTTCTTATCCCTCTACAATACTACACTGTCCCATAATGTAGCCACCAGTCACAGGAGACTATGTACGTTTACATTTAAATTAAAAATCCAGTTCCGGGGCGCCTGGGTGGCTCAGTCCGTTAAGCGGCTGCTTTCACCTCAGGTCATGATCCTGGGGTCTTGGGATCGACCCCACATCCGGCTCCCTGCTCAGCGGAGAGCCTGTTTCTCCCTCTCCATCTGCCTGTCACTGTGCCTACTTGTGCTCTCTCTCTGTCAAATAAATAAATAAAATCTTTAAATAAATAAATAAATAAAAATCCAGTTCCTCCACGTCTGGCCACATTTCAGGCACTCAGTGGCCAGTGACTAGTGGCTACCATATTGGACAGTGCAAACATGGAGCATTTCCATCAGGGCTCCACAAAGCCCTATTCTCCAACAACCTGTTACAGGACATGTCCTTCAACTTTATTTCAACAAACACTCGGGGGCTTCTGCTAGGGGCCCACACTGATGCCATGATTAAGCCTCACAACCAAATATAAACTTCAGCTTAAAAGGCAGTGGAAAAACCCAGCAACAGGGACATTGGCAGGGAATAATCCACCAGGAGCCTTCAGCTCCTGGTCAAGGTCCAAGGACTGCCTTTCACCAAGTCCTTAACCTCTGAGGACCTCGTTTTCCCCATCTGAAACATGACAGAGCTGGACTGGAGGGCTTCTAAGGGTCCTTCCAGGTCTAACATTCTACAACTCTGAATCCAACAAGGAAAAATGTAATTTGCTAACTAAACGTTAATTAACATTACTTAAACCAAAGGAAATAAACCAAAATAACCAAAGGACAGATGCTCTTCTGAGACTTTAAATGCTGTCCAGGCACCTGCATCATAGGGCTGGATCAAAAAGACGAGGAGACAGCACCCCACAGTGGCCTGACTATCCAAAGTTCAGGTTCTCAAAGTTAAACTGTTCTCTTTGTGAGCTCACATTCCCTTTGTGAGCTCACTTTTATAACTGCCCAGCACTGCGCCAAAGATTTTAATCACTAAAGTAGGCATTATCATCTCCAATTCACAAATAAGAGAGCTGAGGCCCATCGAGGTTAAGGAACATGCCGAAAACCACTCACCTACAAGAGGCAGAGCTAGGATTAGAATCCAGGCCCCTCAGCCTCTTGAGCCCATGTCCCACTTTTTGGACAAAAAGAGCTTTATTTACTTATAAGGTGCCAGCCATTCCATTCCACCAGGCACTAGATACACTTTCTTTAACACTCGGAACAACCAGGAGAAAATGGGACACTGGAAAGCCAGGCAGCTTCCAAATGGGTGGAGGTTGAATTCGTTTAATGCTAATGTTTAGTCAGCTGATTACATTTTTCCTTGTTGGACTGCGGGGCTGGTTCTAACCACTGCCTTCCCCAGCCTTTAGAGCCCCATCCCTTCAACACCTCCTTCCAAACCGAGAACATGTGACCACTCTTAATTATCTAGGATGGTGGAGGTTCTGGCATCCTTCCCTGCTGGACTGTGAGCACCCTGAAGGTGGGGACCAAATTTTCCATGTCGGTCAGTGTCCCTCTATGGCACTCTGCTCCTTCACAAGCCAGTGAAACTTGTTAAATTCATGGGCTTGGCTGTCCTAGGCCAAGAGGCTCCTCTTTCAACACGGGGTATCAGCTCAGATGTCCTTAAAGGGCTCCCCGCCCTAGTATGTCCACTCTCCAGTGTCCTGGGGTTTCTCTGGGCCAAGCCCTTATGACCACAGCCCTCTTCACAGCCCCGCCCTGACTCCCTTCGGCAATCGTGCTGGGCACCAGATGCTCACCTCAGCCAGGCTTCCTGCCCACCTGTCCCAAGGCCAGTCGGAGATAATATGCAATTGTGAATATGCCAGAGGCAGCAAGGTACACACCCAGGGTGACAAAAAGCACACACACATATGTGTAGATTGAAATCAGTATCTTCTTTTTTGCGGGGGAGTGCAGTGGAAAATCCACAGGTCTGGACACAGATGACCTGGCAGGGGTTGCCTTCAGGCTCTTGTGGCTGGATGACCTTACAGAGACATTGGGGCTCCCAGAGCCTCAATTTCCTCCTCCAGTTTCTTTCCTCTCTTCACAGTGGTGAGACCCCTGCCATCCTCCCTCCCAGGGAAGTTGGGCAAACCGAATGAGACGAGAGATACACAGGCCCTTTGCAAACATTGAATGCCAAGGTCACTTGGCCAATACAAGGCAGAGCCTGATCCAAGGCCCTGACTCCAGGCCCGTCCTTTTCCAACTCAGTTGCTTCTATTATTTTTGCCCTGGAACTCGGGAGTTGGTGGGGCCATGACCACCACACAGCCAACAAAGGGAACACAGCAAGGTTCCCCTTAAAAATCTCCTCTTCCTAGAAAACTCAAAACTGACCTTGAGGTCAGGAAAGGCTTCTGACCCGGTCAGAAGTGAGATGGAGTCAAGGCACCCCATTGATCCCGCACTTACTATACACACCCAGCCACTGCCTTTTCCAGAGAGATGTCAACATCCACGGGAAACCCACCTGGCTGGGACCCAAGGTCAGTGTGATGCCCAGCCCCATACCAGGAAGCAGCTCACTCTTAGTGATGCACCAGGCAGGACAGCCCTGTTGCAGGCCCCAGTCCTAGTGCGGCCTTCCCAGACTTCTTGCCCTTACTCATTACTCAGCTCATGCTCAAATACCAGCGTGCCTGCTTCTGATTCTGCCCAAAGGGATGAAGAGTAACCTTGAGGCGGCCCTCAGCGCTCCAGTGGGAAATTAGCCAGCTCATGATCTCCAGCTTCCTCTGGGGGCTTCTATCTACCCAGGGCCCATGGAGGAAGGTATGGGTGGTCCGCTGCGAAGAACAACCCTGTGTCCCCATTGTGTAAGATGATTCCAGGCTCAATGGTGCAATAAACCGTCAGCAGGGAAGGGTATTTCTGCTCTTCCAGTTAACACCGGCTTTCCGCCAAAGCCGAGGCAGTACACTGAAGGGAATGTACCTCTGCAGCCCCCGCCCACTCGGGTACCCACCCAAGGGCTCGCCGGGCGAGCTGGTTATCTGCGCCCCACCTCTCGGGGGATCGGGTTGGCGATGCACCAGCGCCCGAAGAACGCCCTCGAATTAGGGGGGCTCAAAGGGAGCCGGCCTGGGGCTCGGGTGCGCTCGGGCACTGCGGGGCGGGGCGCGGCGCGGGGGATGCGCATCGACCCCGCCCGGAAGGGCGTCGCGCGGATTCTTCCCGCAAACGGCCTGCGTGGCCGCCGCGCCGTCCCCGGGATGCGCCAGGGGCCGCCGGCGCTGCGGAGTCCGAGGCGCTTCCCGGCCGCGGCGGGCGAGCGGCGAACCGGAGAGGCCGGGCCGGGCACCTGGCTGGGGCGGGGGTGGTTGGGGGAGGGCGTGGAGGGGCGCTGGCCTGGGCGGGCCGGGGCGGGCCCGGGCGCTGACTCGGTGTCCTGGCCGCCCGCCGTGCCGCGCGCCCCGCTTACCGGCAGATCTGGATGGCGGACGGGGTCTCGGCGGCGGGGCCTGACATGCCGGCGGCGGCGGCGAGCGGCTGAAGGAGAGCGCAGGTGTCTGGCAGGCCTGGCGCGGAATGAATGAGCCCGGGCGGCGCCATGGAGGGGGAGGGAGGAGGCGGGGCCATGGCGCCGGTGGGGCGGGGCCTGAGCGTCGGCGGCGAATCGAACGCGGCCTCCTGTGCCGGCCCCGCCCCCACGCGCCCCGCCCCTCGAGCCGCCGCCGGCTCCCGCGGCGTCCGGTTCTGGCTGCGGCGGGGCGCGGTGGGGCGCTACTTCTAGAAGGTTCGGCGGCTGTTGGGCGGCGACGAGGGGGGCGGCCGCGTGGATCAGCCTCGCCCCGCGCGGCGCGTGTTCGTGTGGGGCGTTCCGGCCGCCCGCGCCCGGCGGTTGAAGGTCACAGCGCCCCGCGAGGCGGCCTTGGCCCGCGTGCGGCAGAGAGGCCTACGGGGGTGCGCGTCCGGGTGTCGCCTTCTCGAATCAGCCATGACAGGAAATTGGAGGCGGTTTCCCGTAAAAGAGCATTTACGATCGGGCTGCCGTGTGTTGTGCCGGGAGGGAGGGTGGGTGCGCGGAACCGGGAGCCTGGAGCCGGCCTCCACGCAGTGTTTCTGCTGCAGCCGCCGAGCTGGGCTGGGGATGTGCCTACACCGCCCGCTGCAAACCGCTGCAAAACGCTTCGGGGTTCGTGCGGAAGGACTTCCCGGGAGCGCAGAGCTTTTGCTTGGGGGCGTGCATGCTGCAGTAGGAGCCCTGCTGCTGATCTGTTACGTTGCACACCGTATGCTCTGCCATGGAGCCCAGGTCAAGTCGGGGTCACAAAACATGCCCAAAATACACCAAAGAGGAAAAAGGTGATTGCTTCTACATGCCAGAATTACAGAAAGCTTTTTACCCCGTGTGAGGTTTGCCTTTTTCCAATTTTTCCATTTGTTAAAATGAACATAAATTGCTTTTGTAGTCAGATTTTTTTAAAAGATTTTATTTATTTTTTGACAGAGAGACAGCAAGAGAGGAAACACAAGCAGGGGAGTGGGAGAGGGAGAAGCAGGCTTCCCGCGGAGCAGGGAGTCTGAGCCCCGCATCCCAAGACCCTGGGATCATGACCTGAGCCGCAGGCAGCCGCCTAACGACTGAGCCACCCAGGTGCCCCTGTAGTCAGATTTTTAAAAATCAAATGAAACCCACAGAACTCGAGCTCTTCAGTGAAGTTTGAAAACCCATTTATTCTAAACTAAATAGCTCTAAAGGAATCGTGCCTCATCCTGGTCACTCTTGCATTACCAGACCCAAGGAGGCCGCCCAGATCCCATCTATGATTTAACATTATTGCACTAGAAATTTTGTTTTGTAGAATGAATTAAATCGATGCAAGCATCAAGGGTCACCAAGCCTGGTTAACCACCACCTCTTCCCAGGATGGGTCCCAAAGTTGATGGATTTCTTACTATGGGACCCTGGGAGCAATAACCAGCTTTGGAGCCTTAGGCAAGGCAGTTTCCTCATCGGTTCATTGGGAGTAATACCTTTCTGACCTTACACAGGAGAAATGAGGTAATGAAGGTAAGGGGCCTACCACATTAATAATTAGGGCCTTCTTCCTCTTTGTTCTCACCTTTCCTGCTCAAATGTTAGTTTTCTCTAAACAGCTCTTCCCACGCAGTCAGTGCAATGGAATAAGGATTTACAGAGGCCCTGCCTATTTGTATAGGTTGGAGCATTCCCATGAAGTTGGATACATTTTTGTTCTTCAAAAAGCTCCAAATCTGGGGCGCCTGGGTGGCTCAGTCCTTAAGCGTCTGCCTTTGGCTCAGGTCATGATCCCAGGGTCCTGGGATCGAGCCCCGCATCGGGCTCCCTGCTCGGCAGGAAATCTGCTTCTCCCTCTCCCACTCCCCCTGCTTGTGTTCCCTCCCTCGCTGTGTCTCTCTGTCAAATAAATAAATAAAATATTTTTTTAAATAAATAAATAAAAAAGCTCCAGATCTGATTGGGAGACAGATTGGGGACACAAAAAGCCTGGTTGTGACCACATGCTGAACCAAATTCCTAGACCAGGGAATGGGGTGAATGCTTCAGGAGTAAATAGCCCAGTGCTTCCCAGAGGGGGACAGAAAGATCTGGAACAACATCTGTACCTTTGGGAAAGGGTGTGGCTCTTTGGCCAAAGACAGCATGTCAACCTTCTCCATGTGACAGCTTGTCCAGTAGCCGAGGGAGCCTGTGTCCTGGTTCTGCAGAGAAAACGGTGCTCCGGGATTAACCACTTGTCTATAATTGCCAGTTGTTTATGCCCTTGCCCAGTGTTCAAGGTCAGCAGTGGGGGTGGGGAAGGGCAATCCCATAGCAAAAACATCATGAATTGTCTTTATAAAGCGCTGATGGATTTATACTGGTCTCTCACCTTACAGTCCCCCACCTTCCCACTTTGGGATTTTTTCCTACTTTCTCCCAAAGTTGACAGGCCATTTCTGTCCCTGCGTTTCAGCAAAACTTCTCAGAAGAGCTGTTAATATATACATTCTCCGTCCTCTACCCACCCCCCTTTCTCTTTTGAACCCGTTCCATCTGGGTTTTGTCTCTGCAGCTCAATGTATCAAGGTCACTAATTCCAAGTTGTTAAATCCAGTAATCCGTTGTCAGAAGTCATCTCTCTTGAAACGCTTATTCCTTGCCTTCCAAGACACCACACACTGCTATTTTTCTGGCCATTTTGCTCAGCCTGCTCTGCTGGTTCTGCCCCAGGGGAGGCCCAGATCTCTCCCCTGAATTCTGGACACATGCGTCCTCTTGCCTGGCCCACACGTCACCCCAATTGTGTAGTAAGCATCTCATGCTCCCCCTGAAATTGCTGCTCACGGTCTTCCCCATTGGAGTTTCTTCCTTCTTATTGCTTAAGCTAACAACTGAGGAGTCACCCGTGACTTGTTTCTCTCCCAGCCCTCATCCAGCCCACCAGCAAATCCTGCCAGCTCTGCATTCAAAGTAAGTCTAGAATGTGCCCCGTCTCCCCGTGGCATTCAAGAATCTGCCCACACCTCCATCCACATGGCGTCATCTCTGCTCTCCTCCTTGCTCGCTGACTCCCTCCTCTGTGACCCCTCAGATGGTCCTTGACTACACCTGACCGCTCTTTCTTCAAGCACCCCCGAGACTCAGCCCTCACTTCCTTGGGTCTTTACTAAAATATCACCTATAAACAAGGCCTTCCCTGGCCACCTCTCTAAAACTGCTGTTCCTCAGCACCCCTACCTCTCTCCCTGACTTCTTTTTCCCCTTATCTCTTTTTTTTTTTTTAAGATTTTATTTATTTGACGCAGAGAGAGTGATACAGAGCACAAGCGGGGGAGCAGCAGAGGGAGAGGGAGAAGCAGGCTCCAGGCTGAGCAGGGAACCCGATGTGGGGCTCGATCCCAGGACCCCCAGGACCACGACCTGAGCCAAAGGCAGACGCTCCCCTCTCCTTAACCCTTAACCTTTAATGCCACTTAACATATATTTTATTCATCTATTTATTGCGTCTCCCCCAACCAGAATGCCTGTTCCATGGGGGCAGGATTTTTTTTTTTTTACTCTTTTTTCATTGCTGTATGCCAAGCCCCTAGAAGAGTGCCTCACCTGTAACAAGCGCTCAGGAAATATTTTACCAGTGATCGACTCAACAGAGGTTTACAGCAACATACTGGACCGCAGCAGCTATTTGATTCATTCTCCTTAATTTCCCCACTCTTTCATTGGACTAAAAATAGTATCCATAAATTGTCGTTTTAAAAGCTTACATATAGGGGCGCCTGGGTGGCTCAGTTGGTTGAGCGACTGCCTTCGGCTCAGGTCATGATCCTGGAGTCCCGGGATCGAGTCCCGCATCGGGCTCCCTGCTCGGCGGGGGGTCTACTTCTCCCTCTGCCCTCTTCCCTCTCGTGCTCTCTGTCTCTCATTCTCTCTCTCTCAAATAAATACATAAAATCTTAAAAAAAATAAATAAATAAAAAATAAAAGCTTACATATAAAAAAATAAAATAAAAATAAAAAGTTTACATATATTATTTAAATAATGTCTGCAAATTTTTAAGGAAAGATACTAATTTTTAAGATTTTATTTATTTATTAGAGAGAATGTGTGCACAAGAGAGAGTGAGCAGGGGCAGAGGAGAGGGAAAAGCAGACTCCCCACTGAGAAAGGGAGCCTGATGCAGGGCTTGATCCCAGGACCCCGGGATTACTACCTGAACCGAAGGCAGACTGAGCCACCCAAGCACCCCTATGGAAAGACAGTTAAGAAACTATTGACACTGGTAACCTTTGGGCAGAAGGGGTGAGGCCTTTGCTTTCCATTTATATATATATATTTATATATATATGTGTGTGTATATATATACACACACATATATATATATTTTAAGATTTAGATTTATTTATTTATTTGAGGGGGAGGGCAGATGGAGAGAGAAAATCCCTGCTGAGCATGGAGCCAGACTTGGGGCTCGATCCCACAACCCTGAGATCATGCCCTGAGCCGAAATCAAGGGTCAGCCGCTTAACTGACCGAGCCACCCAGGCGCCCCTAATTTATATATTTTTGTACTGTTACCATCTAATCTCTTGACTGTTTTATTATTTTTTTCAAGTCAGTATGGAGTATCAGATATGAAGCAATAGGGACTCCCATATGCTGATGGTGGAAATATAAGTTGGTGCAGCCTCTTTGGAAAATAGCTGAAGATAACTGCTAAAGTTGGAAAGAGCCATAGCCTTTGACCCAGAAATCCTACTACCAGGTACATTGCCAATATATTGAACATGAGGTCACCAGATAGGCTTCAAAGAGGAGTCACAGCAACACTGTTTGTGATAACCCCAAACTGGAACTCACATGTCCCTCAGCAGTATACCAGCTTGAGAGATTGTAGGACACTCACCAGTGCAACACCGAGTAGTGAAAACCCATGAACTTTAACTACACGCAAGGAGGAATCACAACGTGGAGGAAAAGAAGAAAGATCCAGAAGAATATATAGTATCAAGCCACGTGTACATAGAGCAAACACTCTATTTGTGCTGTTATCAAAAAGGTAAGTGTTGGGCACCTGGGTGGCTCAGTTGGTTAAACGACTGCCTTCAGCTCAGGTCATGATCCCGGAGTCCCGGGTTCGAGTCCCGCATCGGGCTCCTTGCTCGGCAGGGAGTCTGCTTCTTCCTCTGACCCTACCCCCTCTTGTGCTCTCTCTCTCTCTCTCAAATGACTGCCTTCAGCTCAGGTCATGACCCCAGGATTCTGGGATCAAGCCCCACATTGGGCTCTCTGCTTGGTGGGGAGCCTGCTTCTTCTCCCTCTGCCTACTTGTGATCTGTCTGTCAAATAAATAAAATCTTAAAAAAAAAAAAATGGAGGGGCGCCTGGGTGGCTCAGCTGGTTAAGCGGCTGCCTTCAGCTCAGGTCATGGTCCCAGGGTCCTGGGATTGAGCCCCGCATTGGGCTCCCTGCTCGGCGCGAAGCCTGCTTCTCTCTTTCCCACTCCCCCTGCTTGTGTTCCCTCTCGCTGTTTCTCTCTCCCTGTCAAATAAATAAATAAAATCTTAAAAAAAAAAAATGGAGGGAAATCTTGTGATTTGCAACAGCATAGATGAACCTGGATGGCATTACACTAAGTGAAATAAGCCAGACAGAGAAAGACAAATACTGCATGGTATGCCTTATATGTAGAATCCCTTAGAAAAAAACACTGACCTCATAGAAATAGGGAGTAGAAAAGTGGTCACCAGGGCTGAGGGTTGGGGGAAATAGGAAGAGGTTGGTAAAATTGTACAAGCTTTTAGCTATAAGATGAATAAGGTCTGAGGATCTAATGTATATAACACGGTGACTATAGTTGAGAACACTGTATTGTGTAACTGAAAGTTGCTAAGAATAAATGAAAAATAAATAACTCTGTTAGGAAAATATAAGTAGGTGGTAAAAGCTATAAAGAGAAACAAGGGTATGACTGTCAGGGAAGTCAGGATAGTGAGTCCCTCCAATGGAAGGGAGAGTGTTGTCATCAGAGGGTGACGTGGAATGGGGAGAGTACGGGGGTATATTCACGTTTCTTCTCTTGACCTGGGTGATTGTGTATGGGTTCATCATTTTTTTTTTAAAGATTTTATTTATTTATTTGACAGAGAGACGCAGGGAGAGAGGGAACACAAGCAGGGGCAGTGGGAGAGGGAGAAGCAGGCTTCCCGCCGAGCAGGGAGCCCGATGCGGGGCTCGATCTCGGGACCCTGGGACCGTGACCTGAGCCGAAGTCAGATGCTTAGCCTACTGAAGCACCCAGGCGCCCCAAAAATAAAATCTTAAAAAAAGAAAAATAAGTGAACTGGAGCGAACTTTGCAAAGAAGACAGCTGCCCTGCTCCTCCCCTGCCCCCACCCCACCCCTGCCAAGCTGCTCTAGGCCCCAGGGGAGGAAGGGAGGAAGCAGCTGCTCTGAGCAGGTGAGCTGCAGCAGCCTTGGTGCTCAGAGATGCCAGGGTGTGTGGCTTTTCCCCTCACCTGGGCTTTCAGTGTCCCGGACACAGGACCACGCTCAGAAACACATCTTTGTTATGAGTAGTTACATCTATTTTTTAAGATTTTATTTATTTGAGAGAGACAGAGATAGCAAGAGCGGGGAGGAGAAAGAGAAGCAGGCTCCCCAGTGAGCAGGGAGCACGATGCAGGGCTCGATCCCAGGACCCTGGGATCATGACCTGAGCCGAAGGCAGGCGCCTAACCGACTGAGCCACCCAGGCGCCCTCTGCGCTTTTTTTTTTTTTTTTAATATTTTATTTATTTATTTGACAGAGAGAGAGAACAAGAGAGGGGACATAAACAGGGGGAGTGGGAGAGGGAGAAGCAGGCTTCCCGCCGAGCAGGGAGCCTGATGTGGGGCTCGATCCCAGGACACTGGGATCATGACCCGAGCTGAAGGCAGACGCTTAACCGACTGAGCCACCCAGGCGCCCCCAGGTTCATCATTTTTTTAATACTGTACTACATCACAACTTAAAAAAAAAAATGGAGGTTACCTGGGTGGCTCAGTCAGTTAGGAGTCCAACTCTTGATTCTGGCTCGAGTCGTGATCTCGGGGTCGTGAGATCCAGCCCCAATTCCATCTCTGTGACATCACGGAGTCCGCCTGATCCTCTCCCTCTGCTCCGCCCCCTGGCTCGAGCATGCTCTCTCTCTCTCAAATAAATAAATAAATAAAATCTTAAAAAAAAAAAACGGTGTGTCTCGGAAGTGGAATTATGCCCCCCCCTTTTTTTTTAAGATTTTACTTATTTATTTGAGAGAGAGCACGAGCAGAAGGAGGGGCACAGAGAGAAGGAGAAGCAGACTCCCCGCTAAACAGGGAGCCCGATGCGGGGCTCTGTCCCAGGACCCTGGGAACATGACCTGAGCCGAAGGCAGATGCTTAACCGACTGAGCCACCCAGGCACCCCTGGGATTATGGACTTTTTAAAAATATATATATATTTTAGGGAAGTAGTGAGTTGTGGTTATGGGCATGGATTAGGTAGTCAAATTCCTGTGTTCATGTATCTCTATCAGTTGTATGGCCTTGGGCAAGTCACCTTCGCTCTGTGCCCAACTTGCTTTATCAGAAATGCGATCACTGGGGCGCCTGGGTGGCTCAGTTAAGCCCCAGGCCCCAGGCCCTGCCGCGTAAGCCCCACTGTGTGGCCTTACGTTGGCTCATAATCCACCTGTGCCTTGGCTCTCTTATTAGGAAACATGAGGAAACAACAGTACCTGCCCCTTCCGTTGTTGGAAGGAGTAAATAAGTTGATGGTATAAGGTACTTGGAATAGTGCCTGGCACGGAGGAAGTTCAGTGTAAGGTTTCGTGAAGCAGCTGGTGAGGTCCTGAGGGGCTGCCGGGATGGTCTGACCAGATGGGATTCAGTGTGCCTTGAGCCAGAGCACTCCGACTGGGGTACGGGAAGAAGACTCCAGCCAATTCAAGCAGGGATGGCCACAAGAGAAGGACACCGCAGGACTCCCCAAGGCCTGCCATGTCCTCCTGAGTATCAAGCACGGGACGCAGCCTGGAGGGGAGGTCCTGGCCCCTCTGTGCCCTCTGTCTTCTTCTTCAAATGTCAGTACTATTTAGCTGTTTTACTAAAGATTTGTTTTTCCTCCTAGGAGACGCTGGACACTTCATGATTACGCATCTTGTCCACGCAATGCAGTGGACAAGCGCCTCAGTCTATTGCCAGTGGGAAACCTGCAGATCCAGAAGGGTAGCCTCCATTCACAGAGGGAGGACCAGCATCTCAGGGAGGACGGCAGAGGCTGCGTAGAGACCTCACTGGCACCCACCCCACCCCCAGCACATGTAAGATCAAGCCCTGGGACTTGGAGCCCACAGTGAACACCTCAGAAGTAATAAACCACGCATTTGAAAGCAGGAGCCATAATGCAAGAGGGCAAGCCAAGAACAAATGGGTCATTATATGGAGAAGACACATGGAGATTCATCTTCCAAACAAAGCATTTAGAAATCATCTCTACAACTCTAAGTAGGTCATGCTGTAAATGTACAATGAGAGCCATGGCCGGACGCGGGCACGTTAACGTGTTAGTGAGAGGCGGTCTTCAAAGCGCCTTTAGCCTGTGAGAGTTCCACTCCCTTCGGAGCCCCTCGGCCCTTGGTCAGTGGGGTCTGAAGCTCTGTGGCTCCACCTAGGGGCCGAGCCCCTCAGCGCCGCCTCCTTCCCTCCGCCAGGCCCCAGCCTGGGCTCCGCCGGCCTGCAGATCTTGCTCAAAATCAGAATAAATTTCCCCTTACTAAAATTTATCCCGGGAGCCCTGTGATGACAACAGAAGCCACTCAGCGTGAGGGAAATTCTATTTTTGTTGCACACATGATAATAAAAAACTGGGATATAATTACAGTTTCTCAAAGGCCCTAGAGGAAAACGATGCTGGTTTCATGCCTCAAGCGACTGCTGTGTGAAGTCAAGGGGCCCTTATTTGCTAGAGGTGCTTAAACCGGGTCCAAGGCGAATGTGTGAGCGGTGAAGGACCCCGGGGGGGCAGCTCCTGGGCTCCCAGCCCCACCCCCCAGCAGAGGCCGCTCTCTGCCCCTGAGCCGGTTCCCCAGAGAGGACTGCTTCCTAACCGAGCTCTCGCCTGGCGAGAGATTTGGGTGACACCTCCAAATGCTCATTTAAATGCCCAGGTCACAGAACCACTTTTACTCCTCGGTGGTACAGT
Source organism: Leptonychotes weddellii (assembly GCF_054177405.1). Classification (NCBI taxonomy): domain Eukaryota; kingdom Metazoa; phylum Chordata; class Mammalia; order Carnivora; family Phocidae; genus Leptonychotes; species Leptonychotes weddellii. The sequence goes on from NC_138372.1 coordinate 3,866,146, forward strand.
AACACAGTTGGATTTGGTATCTGTGTCCTGAGGGGGGTCGTTTCATAACTGGTAAATGAAGGTTAATTAGTTTGGTGAAGGTTAAAATGAAGGGACCCAGAGCCCTGCAGCAAGAACACACCTTCAGGCACCTACTAGCTGTGTGGCTTCAGAGAGGTTCCTTGACCCCTCTGTGCTTCAGTTCCTCATCTACAAAATGAAGATAACAGTGTACACCTCATAGGCTTTGTATGAGGATTAAATGAGTTAATACGTAAAAAATCATTGAGAGCAGTGCCTGGTGCATGGGAAGAGCTCAATAAATGGTAGTCGACATTATGACTAATTAGTGATGATCATTCTCATGCACCCAACAACTACTTATTGAGCACCTTATGCATATCAGGCCGTGGGCTAGGCACCTACCATCACACTATGATATCACACAATACAGAGACCGTCTAGATATTTATAAGTAAAGCACACATGCAGAAAAAATGCACAAATCATAACTGTACTGTTGATTAACTTATAATTATATTTTTATAATTTTAGGGGCGCCTGGGTGGCTCAGTCAGTTAAACATCTGCCTTCGGTTCGGGTCATGATCCCAGGGTCCTAGGATCGAGTCCCACATTGGGCTTCTTGCTTAGCAGAGAGCCTGCTTCTCCCTCTGCCTGTCGTACCCCCGGCTTGTGCTTTTTCTCTCTGACAAAGAAATAAAATCTTAAAAATATATATATATATACAGGGTTTTTCCAGAGGCTACCTGATGTGTGATGAAACTATATAATGAAATCATTCAATATTTGGAAGATCTGCATAAGTCAAGGGACCGATATTTTTCAGAAGACTAATGCATGATATCACATAATCACACATGAGTAAAAGACCCATTCAAAATGCCAGATAGGGACACCTGGCTGGCTCAGCCAGTGGAGCATGTGACTCTTGATCTCAGGGGTGTGAGTTCAAGACCCACCTTGGACGTAAAGCTCACTTAAAAAAAAATGCCAGATGGATCAGTGAAGTTGAGTGTAACAGGGCATGAAAGAGTAATATATCATACGGTTTCAGATTCTACATTGTGACTCACCTTTAAGGAGCTAGCACATGCTGAGTTTTGGCATAGTAGCAAAGAAAAATGTCCATAATTCCCTGAAAAGACCATTAAAATATTAAAATACTCCTCCCTTTTCCAGCTATGTATTTATGTGTGTTTTCACACGCTCCCAGTGAAACAAATGTATCGCGACACATTGAGTGCAGAAGGAGCTAGGAGAATCCAGCTGTCCTCTATTAAAATCCATAGCACAGGGGCGCCTGGGTGGCTCAGTCGTTAAGCGGCTGCCTTTGGCTCAGGTCATGATCCCAGGGTCCTGGGATCGAGCCCCGCATCCGGCTCCCTGCTCTGCGGGAAGCCTGCTTCTCCCTCTCCCGCTCCCCCTGCTTGTGTTCCCTCTCTCGCTGTCTCTCTCTCTGTCAAGTAAGTAAATAAAATGTTAAAAAAAAAAAAAATCCATAGTACAGAGATTTGCAAAGCTACAAAACAATGTCACTCTTGTCTCCAAAATTTTTGTTTCAAAAAATATATTTCTTACTGAAAATAAGTTGTACATGCTAACGTATAATGCATGTATTTGTTGTTTTTAGTGAGTTGATACATAAAGTTTTTAAATTTCTTTTTAATTTCTAATAGAGTAAATAGTAGATATAATCCACATAAAGCTGATTTTTAAATGTCTTCCAGGGGCGCCTGGGTGGCTCAGTTGGTTAAGTATCTGACTCAGTTTTGGCTCAGGTCATGATCTCAGGGTCACGAGATCGAGCCCCGAGTCGGGCTCTGTGATCAGCAGGGAGTCTGTTCAAGAGTCTCTCTTTCCCTCTGTCTGTAGGTCCCCCTACAACCCCCAACGTGTGCGCACTCTCTCTCTCTCTCAAATAAATCTTTTTAAAGTAAAAAAAAATTAAAAATAAAATGTCTTCCCCAATGGTTACAGTTGGCAATGATATACCAAATGGACCAGTTTCCTAGGGCTGCCATGACAAAGTACCACAAACTGAATGGTTTAAAACAACAGAAATTTATTTTCTCACAGTTCAGAAGCCAGAAGTCCCCAATCGAAGTGTCAGCAGGGCCACGCTCCCTCTGAAGTTTCTTGGGACAAACCCTTCCTCGCCTCTCCTGGCTTCTGGGGACCCCAGGAGTTCCTTAGCTTAAGGCTGCACCACTCCAACCTCTGCCTCGTCTTCACATGGCCATCTCCTCTCTGGGTCCGTATTGTCCTCTCCTCCTCTCATCAGGACACCAATCATTGGATTTAGAGCCCACCTTAATCCAGAGTGACGTCACCTTTACTTAATTACACCAGCAAAGATCCTATTTCCAAATAAGGTCACATTCTGAGGTTTCAGGAAGACGTGAGTTTCTAGGGGGACACTACTGAACCCAGTGCAATTAGTACATTACTGGAAAGAGATGCCCTAAACAGTGTGATCTATCAGGAAGTAAAGTAATGTGGTGGGAGCAGAGATGAGGGCAAGGACACGAGCCCCTCAGGACCTGCCCTGCTTCCCCTTCTGGCCATGAGGCTAATAACCGGGGTTAAGTTATTCCAGAGCCTGGCTGGGCCGTGCTGGACCTGGTGACGGAGGACAGGGACCACAAGCCAAGGAGATGCAGGTTCTAGAGGGAACACATGGAGGAGATTAGATTCCAAGGATGCTCAAAGGAGGTGGAAAACAGTTGGTTAAGGGAGAGGGTATTGCTTTGAGAGCATCATCCCAGGACTCTGGCTTTATCACACTGGCATTTATACGTTGAGATGGTGCGGTCATGTGGCCAAGGTGGCTCTTAGTGACATGATGAGGTGATGGCCCACTCTAAGGGAGGCCAGGCATGCCTAAAAGGCTCAGAGAAGGGGCCATGCTACCATGGACATGCTATGTAAGGCTGGAAAAAGCTCCAGATGAGTAGGCTACTCAGGAGGACCTGAAGGATACACATTTACCAAATGAGTAAGGAAGGCACGGTGAAGGTGCACCAGCATCCTTACAAAGCAGATGCCACTGCAAGAGCAGGATCACTGTCATCCAGGGTGACGGACTCCAAAACCACAGAGGCCTGATGTTAGCACTGACAGCGCTGTCAGGAGCCAGGAGATCAGAATGATTGTAACGAGCGACAGACACAAGGTGGTAGCCAGGGAGGCCTGATCCACAGAGAGTTACGGTGACAGCTATGAAAACTCAGCATCCCAGGGGGCAAAACAGACAGGCAGCCAACGAGGGGACTGCTCAGTCTGTACAATTAGAAGAAATAAAAGATGCTCACCAGGGATTATGGCAATGACCCCAATAAAAAGTAATGAGTCCTTGCCTGCCTTGCATGACCTGAGACAATGTTTGGATCTGGAACCCACTGACTGAAGCAAGGCTGGGACCCCAGGACCTCGAGACACAAAGCAAATGTATAGAGTCATGATTCCTCCCAGACTTCCACCAAGGAACCAATGGCACTTATTTGGATAACTGTGCCCTAGGCGAGGTGTAATGTGCGAACATTCCCTGGTCCATCAGACACAGAGTCCACGTTCACATGGATCTTTGAAGATCCAAAGTGTCATCACATATCCCTCTTTGGGTGGGGACATGATGGAGGCCAGGGCATCAGTGGAATCTTGGTCCTGTCTGGCTCACGACGGGTCCACTAGGTGTGTGAACACTGTGGTCATTTCTCTGGTCCCCCAAAGTATAATAGGAATATAGAAACTTGATATTTGGCACAGCCCCTTAATTCTGTGGCCTCTGGGGTAAGACCTATCATAGTGGGGAGGGTCAAGTGTAAACCTCTAAATCAGCAATTTCCTGGGGTTTAGATACTTACACCTGACCTATGGGGAAGCAGCGCTATAATGTGTGGACTATAAGAATATAGAATGGTGAGACATGGGACAGTTTGTCACTTTGGTTCTGTTTGCACGAGTAGAATCCTTCTATATCTGAGCCAAACATGACAGAGTCATATTAATGAGGTTGGGGGCGCCTGGGTGGCTCAGTTGGTTAAGCGACTGCCTTCGGCTCGGGTCATGATCCTGGAGTCCCGGGATCGAGTCCCGCGTCGGGCTCCCTGCTCAGCGGGGAGCCTGCTTCTCCCTCTGACCCTACCCCCTCTCATGTGCTCTCTCTCTCATTCTGTCTCAAATAAATAAATAAAATCTTTAAAAAAAAAAAAAAGAAATGAGGTTGGGAAAGTGAAGGACTCAGTAGAATATGCTTTAAGCTAGAATTAAAGAAAAACCAAAGGTAGATAAAAGAGATGCAAAAAAGATGAATGAAAGCATTTGTGGAGAAAATACTGTCCCTTAACTGAATGCCCTCCCATGCCATTCTGTTTTTAGAAGTGAAGCACTATCACACGTCTATCCGTGCATATCATTTTCTTAAATAGAATGCTAATTTTGGAATAGAAGAATAGTTAGCATCTGTTGAATCATCAGTATATATACTAATAAGTTGCTAAAGTTATCATTAAATTACTAACAAATTATTTTTTCTTTCTTTTTTTTTTTTTAAGTAAACTCTACACCCAACATGGGCCTCGAACTCACAACCCCGAGATCAAGAGTCACACGCTCCACTGACTGAGCCTGCCAGGAGCCCTTTTATTCCTTCTTTTTTTTTTTTAACAAATTATTTTTTTTTAATATGCAAACCTCTGAGAAAACTGGACAGCTACAGGCAGAAGAATGAGACTAGACCCCTTTCTCACACCACACACACACATCAATTCACAATGGATTAAAGACCTAAATGTGAGACCCGAAATCATAAAACTCCTAGAAGAAAACACAGGCAGTAATCTCTGTGACATCAGCCATAACATTTTTCTAGATCTGTCTCCTCAGACAAGGGAAACAAAAACAAAATTAAACTATTGGGACAACATCAAAATAAAAAGCTTTTGCTCGGCGAAGTTAACGATCAACAAAACAACAAGGCAACCTACTGGATGGGAGAAGATATTTGCCGATGATACATCCAACAAGGGGTTACTATCCAAAATATAGGAAGAACTTATACAACTCAACACCAAAAAACCCCACCAAATAGTCTGATTAAAATGGGCAGAAGACACAAATAGACATTTTTCCAAAGAAGACATACAAATGGCCAACAGACACATGAAAAATGCTCAACATCACTCATCATCAGGGAAATACAAATCAAAACCACAATAAGACATCACCTCACACCTGTCAGAATGGCTAGAGTCAAAACGACAAGAAACAACAGGTGTTGGCAAGGACGTGGAGGCAAATTGTGCTGTTGGTAGGAATGCAAATTGGTGCAGCCACTGTGGAAAACAGTAGGGAGGTTCTTCAAAGAATTAAAAATAGAATTACCATATGATCCAGTAATTCCACTATGGTATCTACCCAAAGAAAACAAAAACTCTAATTTGAAAAGACATATGCACCCCTATGTTTACTGCAGCATTATTTACAATAACTAAGATACATGAGCAACCCAAGGGTCCATCGATAAAGATGACAAAGAAGGATAAAAAAGATGTGGTGTAGGGCGCGTGGGTGGCTCAGTCGTTAAGCGTCTGCCTTCGGCTCGGGTCATGATCCCAGAGTCCTGGGATCGAGCCCTGCGTCGGGCTCCCTGCTCAGCGGGAAGCCTGCTTCTCCCTCTCCCACTCCCCCTGCTTGTGTTCTCTCTCTTGCTGTGTCTCTGTCAAATAAATAAAATCTTTAAAAAAAAAAAAGATGTGAGATATATATATACCACAGATATAAATAGAATGTTACTCAGCCATAAAAAAGAATGAGATCTTGCCATTTGTGACAACATGGGTGGATCTAGAAGGTATAATGCTAAGCAAAAGAAGTCAGAGAAAGACAAATACTGTATGATTTCACTCATATATGGAATCTAGGAAACACAGCAAATGAATAAACAAAGAAAACAAGAGGCAAAAAGCCAGACTCCTAAATACAGAGAACAAACTGGTGGTTGTCAGAGAGGAGGTGGGTGGGGTAGGGGTGAAATAGATAAAGGAGATTAAGACACTTATCAAGATGAGCACTGAGGAGTATATAGAATTGTTGTATCATATACTGTGCACCTGAAACTAGTACAATACCGTATGTCAATTATACTTCAATTTTTAAAAATGGTCAAAAAAAAAAAAAAAAGAAAAAAGTGCAAAACTCTGCCCCCAACAAGGATAGTAAATCAAAACAGTCTAGATCCCCAAAGTGGCAAAAATTTATGACACTCTTAAAAGACCTAGAAGATGCATCATAGCTTAATTTATCTCTCTGCCCAACGTGGGGCTCAAACTCACAACCCTGAGATCAAGAGTCACATGCTCTACCGACTGAGGCAGCCAGGCACACCATTTATCGTAGCTTAATTTAATTGACCAGTCTACTTACTATGAAAACCATGGATCCTCTAGAACAACCTACTGCAAACTTAATCAAGTAGTAGCCCCAATTGCAGATATGGTCTCTTTTCATTTATTCTTCTTCTTCTTCCTTCTTTTCTTCTCCTTCTCTGCCTCCTCCTTCTTCTTCTCCTCCTTGTCCCCCTTCCCTCCTCCTCCTCCTCCTTCTTCTTCTTTTTTGGTGGTAAAATACACATAATATTTACCATCTTAACCATTTGTAAGTGTGCAGTTCAGTGGCATTAAGTACATTCACCTTATTAAGGTAATCACCAACACCACCTATCCCCAAGACTCTTTATCTTGAAAAGTGGATCTTTGTCTCCACTGAACACTACCTCCCTCTTCCCTTCCCCCAGCCCTTGGCACCCACCATCCTCAGAGGCGGTGTCTTTGTTAGAGCAGACTAACCTGGCCTCAGGTGTATGGTGAGGCTATCGACTCAGACACAGGGAATCAGAACCCTCGGAGGTGGGACCTGGAAATCTGCTTTTCACAAGCTTCCCAGAAAGAGGTAAAGAAAAAAAGTGTCATAAATGCAGTAAATGTTTGTGTAAATATATATCCTGTAATATAATAGCCTGTAATGAATGGGTGCAGCAAATGGAAGGCATTTACCTTGTTACTGTCATTTGAGCATTCTGGACTCTTAAATTTTGAGCATTGAGAGTCCATTCTGAATTTACCAGGAGACTGATGAAGCTTAAGCTCGGATCTGCTCCCAAGCAAGGGCATAACGTGGTAGAATGTTCTGGAACAGAGGAAAGGCCAGGGTTGTCACCAGGAAGTGTGTCTGATGAATTGCTTAAAGAGAAACCAAAAGCATGGACATCAATCTGCAAGCACCACTAGCTTGATGTGACTTACTTTTTCACTCTGAATATTTATTTTCACACCAAGTCTGTATTCATAATTTTATATTAGAATGTATCCACACAAAACCTGGATCTGCCTTTGATTTCTGAGGTCTAGAGTGGTTCTTTGTTCTTTAAGAACTTGGCTCCATTCTCCCTCAGGTTTGTAATATACCAAACATCATGGCAGGTGGCTCTGGACCCAGCCTCCACCAAGAGAACCAGCAGTGGGCACACATTCAGCTTGGAATCTCCTTTCTTAACCCGCAGGCCAGGGAACCCTGCCTCCCAAAGCAGGCTCCTGTGACCAGCCACTGGACCCCTGCTCCCTCCTGCCCTGCAATGGATCTCAGTGACAAGACACCACACGTGCACGTTGGGCGTGCCAATTAAGTGCCTTTCTCACGCCCCTGAAACCATTCAAAGTTTCATTATAGCTGCCTTAAGCGCCTGGGGCTTTGCCAGGCCCTCTCAAAACCCAGAGTGAAACTAGTTGCTCACTGGGAACCCTCAGTGGGTGGCAGCCTTCTCCTCCATAACACATGCCCAGGCAGCTCCCTGCAGGGCAGTCACCTGGCTGTGCAGGGACACACATGCACACACACACGCACACGCACACACACACACGCACACCCAGGTACTCGGTCAGTACCCTGAGACACAGCCACACTGGTAAGCAGCCAGGCACGAAGTAAAACCCAGGGAAAAAACATCATTGGCTGGGTTAGCTCTTCTCTGGGACATCTATAGCAACCTGGTGTGTTTTTAATAAGTAAATACGGCCGCATGTTGATGTTTCAAGTAGGAGGTAGCTGCACATGATGGGGAAGCTCCCTCTGTCCCATCGCGGTCTCCAGCGTGGTCATCCCAAAGCATGATGGGGAGGGGGGTTCTGCAGAGCTGCACATTTTTCCAGACATTCCCCACAGGCTATGTTCCTTCTGATCCTATTACAGGGAAACAAGTGGGAGACTCATTGGCAGAGTCTGGTAGTCACAGGCAGAGAAGAGCAATTTGCAAATGTTTATTAAAGGAGTCCTCCTTGGCAAGCTGCTCTTTATCCTCACTCATGGAAGCTGAGATTTGACCTTTCCAAATTAACTGGCGCCGGGGGGACACGTGGGGTTTGGCCCCAGCCTGAGTTTCCCAGACAGCTCAGTGCTCTGGTCATTGGATCATTTCACCCACAGGTTTATGAGAGACACAGGAGCCTTTTCTCCAACCAAGCGTGATAACCAGACAGAGTTCGAGAGTTAGATTCAGTCATGGGACCAGAGCAGAGGGCATCATAAGAGCTGGCCAAAGGGCACAATGTGGGCCTTGTTGAAGCTCACGAAATGCCCCCGAGTGAGGCAGCCTCCCTCCCACATAGAAAAAGCCTGCACTGCCCTGGACTCGCCTTCAGGACACCTGGGGAGGCGCTTTCAGGCGTCCCGTGGAGGAGGCCGGTGTTCTCCCTATTTCATAAGCCCAGCTCAGAACTTCTGGGCAGCTCTTTGCCCATCCCTGCTGGGAAACCGGCTTCTCGCTGCCAGCCCAGAACCTCACCCACCTGGGCATGCCTCAGCTCCCTGCCAGGGCCCGGGGGGCCCCCTGGTTCAGGTTCCCTGGAACGCCTGATCCTGAGTCACTGCCCTGTCTACACTCCCATCCTCCCTGACTGCTTGTAATACAGCTTGATTGGAGTCAGGGGCTCAGAAGCAAGAAGAGGCAAATATGACCCAAAGGAGGAAAGGGGCCTCTGGTGGATCAGTTCTTACAGAGTTCAAACCTGTATGGAAAGCTCTTATTTATTAGGGAAAAAAGGAGCCTGCTCAGTGTGTGCCCAAGGCGGAGTCCTTCACCCAGAGAGGAAACTTGACCTTCTGTGGTGGGTGTGGGCGTGTAGGTTACCTGTCCCTCCCCCACTTGCTCCAGGCAGCTCAGGAGAGCAGGCTCACATTCTCAGGAATGGGGGAAGCAAGGAAGCAAGCAGACACTGCTCTCTCTGCTCTCCCCACCCTCCCCCACATTTGTCCTCCGGATACACAGGCTTTGGTGGAAAAGAGTTTCAAAGTGACATTAGGGCCTGGGGGTGGGAGTTGTGGCAAAAGGGTTCAATACAGCTATGGTCCAGCGACATCACCTGTTTGTTAGCTCACGATATTTATTGAGCAGCTACCATGTGCTGAGTTCCGTGGGGACACAGAAGTAGGCTCAGCCCTAGCCCTGCCCTCCAGGAGCTTACAGTCCAGCCAGCTGGGTCTGCGAGGACAAAGGACAGCACACCTTGCTGGGGGCTCCCCTGCTGTCTTAACATTGACTCCTTCGATAACGCCCACAGCGTCCCACATCTGGCCACCCAAATCAGTGCCCAGGTCACCAGGGGTTTTTGTGACATACTTGGATCTGGTGAACACCCCCACCCCATCAGTTCCTCTTGTCTCTAGTGCCCTGGTCCCTTGCTCAGGATGTTGGACTGGGGACTGTTGGGAGTCCCAACCTCCCTGGAGTGCTCAGCGAAGCCCCGTGAATCAGGAGCCGCAGGTGCCCCTGCCTTCTCCTGGGCACCCAAGCCTGGGGGCTACACGCCCTTCCCTGAGTCTCCTCAGACTCCGCTTGCTTCTGGGCAGAGGGAAAAGAAGTCTGAGAAACAAGTGGCTGCCGGTAACCTGTCCTGACAGGAAAGGTGTTTCCTGTTCCTTTACTTGCTGTTATCTGCAAGTAAATGGAATTTCTGCCGCTCCAGGACATAGGCCTGCTCACCTCACACTGGCACTGACTCAAGCTTCCTTGAGGCCACAGGGCACCCTCCTTCTCATCCCACCCCTTCCGCACACCCCAAGGCCCCCTAGACTGGTGTGTGGTACATAGGTGGTCACTGAATGCTTGGGGAAATAAGTCCTTCCCAAGGCCATCTTACCATGCCTTCACCCCCAGCAACACAGAGTCCTAGCCCTGGCTGCACCCTGTCCCTATCAATGCAAGCGCAGGACAGGAGAGCCCAGGAGTGGGGGTGATGGCTGCCCAGCCCGCAGAGCTCCTCAGGCCATTGCTCTTGCGTGTCCAGAGGTGCCCAGGCTGAGCTGTAAGGAGGCAGCGACCAGTCAGAATAGAGGGCTGCACCCGGCTCCGGTGAGCTCCTGTTGCAGCCTTTGGGCTGGTGCCAGTGCTGGGGCCCAGTTCTAGAGCCCCTTCCAGCAGCTGAGGAGGGGAGCTCCTTCCTCCCGCTGCAGCCCCCTGCCCTGTTCTCCAGCCCAGACACACGCAAGAGGTTGGGTTGCTCTCCTTATTTCCTCGAGCTGAGCCCCCACCGCCTTCAGTCGGCCACACAGATCACAAACATCCGGGTTCCAGCCTGGGGGTGGGTGCTGAGCTGGTCCCCCGTGCGGAAAGAGCAGCCGGCACCACGAGTTTCCTCAGTCTGCCTGGCGCTCTCGGTCTCTTGCAGTCAGCGGGGTCCGTGGCCTGGCGAGGGGGCTACCAGGGCCTCCAGAGGCCGGGGCCGCGGGGAGGCGCAGGCGGCGCAGGCGCAGGTGCGGGCGGCGGGGAAGGTGCGGCCGCGCCACAGGAGTCCCCAGCGCGCGCACCGTCGGGGGTGGCGCCGGCCGCCCTCCGCCGCAGGTGCTCCAGCAGGCGGGCGCTCACGGCGGGCTCCAGGACGCGGCAGGCGGGCAGCACGCGGGCCAGACGTGCCAGGCAGGCGCGGTAGCCCTCACCGTAGCTGTCCGAGGGCGCTGCGGACGGAAAGAGGCGTGAGGCGCGCGGTGGGGTGCGGGGCGGCGGGCGTGGGGCAGGGCTGCGGCGGGGCGGGCCACTCACTAGGCGCTGTGGCCGCGGAGGAGGACGCAGGCAGCTCCTGCAGGAAGCGCACGGTCATTTCCAGGATGTCCGCCTTCTCCAGCTTCGAGTAGTGGGAGCTCTGCGCCCGGCCACGAGGGAGAGGGGCAGAGACACAGACAAACGAGACAGCTCTCCCGCAGACTGCCGTGAGCACCAGTCTCTTGCCTGCGTGTCGGAGGCCCGTGGCCCAGGGTGGGGCGGCTCCTCGGCGCCAGCCCCACTCCGGCTCGGCCTCCCGCGCCGCGCGGAGCCCCCTCGCCGGCTCCTTGGGCAAGGGCCCCTCAGCCCACCCGCCCTCCTCGCGCTGCGCCCGGTGCCCCCACCCCGGCCCCGCGCGCCGCGGCACCCACCTCCCTGCCCAGCAGCGGCAGGATGAGCCCCTTGAGCTGCCTCAGGCTTGCGTTGATGCGCGCGCGGCGGCGCTTCTCCAGCAGCGGCTTCAGGCTCTGCGGACGGGCGCCGAGGCTGAGGTTACGCGGGTCGCAGTCCCGGTCCCCGCCCCGGCCGCTCAGCCCTCACTCCCCAGCTCCTACCTTGCGCAGCTCCGCCGGGTCCCCCGCTCTCCGAGGCAGCCCCATGCTCGGCGGGGAAGCGGCGCCGCTGCGGGCCCCGCGTGTAGGAGACCTGTGCCCGCGCGGACACGGAGCACAGACCCAGGCCCGAGGGGAAGTCCCGCGCGCTGCAGGAGCCGGCGCCGGAGGGGTGCACACCTCGCCAGCCGCCCGGCTTTAAGAAGGCGGTGTCGCCCGCCCCGCCCCATCCCTCCCCACGGAGTCTGGCTGCCTGCGGGTCCCACCTCCCGCCTTTGTTCCTTCGCCGGGTAGGGGAGGGACGGGGACGGCGGAGCCCCCGGGGTGCCCCTCCTGGCCTCCGCATCCCATCTGCGGCGGGGTCGCGGGCCGGGGGCGCACCCGAGCCCCTGCAGGGGTATGTGTGGGCGCCATCGAAGCCTTGGCTGCCCCGAACTCGCTCAGCCTGACGTTCCTCCTCGACCAGCACCGCCCTTCGAGCTCAGCGCCGCCTCTGAGCCCCGCCCTACGCCGGGGCGGGGGACCCAGCGGCTGCAGAGCCGCCGAGGCCCGGGCCTCAATGAGCCCCCACGTAGGTTTCTAGCCAAGGGAAGGGACTCCCCCCGAGAGTTGCTCTGCGGACTGAAGGGCCGAGCTGGAAGAGGACACCGAGTAAAGTGTCGACTTGCTCGGGCCCTAGCCGCTGGGAACTGGCTGGTCGCTGAACTGCCTGCCCTGGTTCTAGTCACTCCATAGAACCTTCCAGCGGTTCACCAAGTTAGGAATCATTGTGTTCTCCCGTGCTCAGTTTTGGATGGGTAAACTGAGGCCCAGAGAAGACGAGGCAATCCAGGAGCCCTGGGCTCATTTTCATTTCCACTGGCTCCAGCTGCGGGTTCCTACCCGCGGGACAGTCAGAGCGCACGTGACGAGCGGGGCGGGGCGGTCCTGAGTCCCTGCTCCCCGCTGCCCGCCTTGGCCCCAGCGGTCCGCTGGGCCCGCCTCCGCGCCGCGTGGCCGTTGCTGTACCAAACTGGCTGGGCGTCCCCCGCCCATCTGCTCCGGGCTGCCCTCCCTCAACCGGCTGGCGGGGCAACGGACAGCCCGGCAGCCAGCACTGAGGACTTCGGGGCCGACCTATGGGCGGATGGTGGGCGGGACCCACGGAGAGCGGCCGAGAGGAGGTACCCTGGCTCGGAGCCGGCAGGCGCTGTCCAGGGTGCTGGACGACTCCCCCAACTCGTGCCGCCCAAACCCCGCCTCCGCACCACACCCCCACCGCTCGCTCCAAGTCCCCCTACCCCATGCCCCCCAGCAGGGCCTGAGACGACCAGCATGGCTATCAGGGAGGGGCCCGGAGCAGTCGGGGTGACCGGGAACTCAGGCCACCCATCCCGGTCTGTGGCACTCAAAGGACCAACTGGCCACTGTTTATGGAGCATGTACTGTATGCCAACGACCTTTTAGCACTCACTTCAATTAATCCCCATAACAGTCTCTAATTATGAGAATAAAACATTCAATACATTTGGCCCAGCAGGGCCTGGGAATGTCTGAGCCCCTGTCCCTCTGGCATCACTGAGCCCAGAGTAGCTATGGGCCAGCCTCCTCCAAGGTAACGAATTGCTCTTTAAGTGCTCCAAAAAGGACTTTGTGGATTACTTAGTGGATCACTACTGCCTCACGTGTTCCCTCTCACTACACACATGCTGGCTGACTTAGCTCTGTGCCCACGAGACCACCCTACACCAACATCTGCATGTTTGCTGAGAGACCCTGATGCTAGCTCCTGAGGGAAAGGTCTGGGGAGGAAGAGTCCTCCTAGAACATCCCCCTCCCTGCCTGTGGACCACAGGAGAGTGGGGTTGGGGAAGCAAACGCCCTTTTCGGTGACAGTTACTCCAAATTTTTTTTTTTAAAGATTTTATTTATTTATTTGACAGAGAGAGACACAGTGAGAGAGGGGACACAAGCAGGGGGAGTGGGAGAGGGAGAAGCAGGCTTCCCGCTGAGCAGGGAACCCGATGCGGGGCTCGATCCCAGGATGCTGGGATCATGAGCCGAGCCAAAGGCAACCCCTTAACGACTGAGCCACCCAGGCGCCCCTCCAAATTTTAAATTTCTTCTCCATTTTCCCTTGCTGTGAAGGTCTTTGACCAGGTGGTCCCAACTTTCCCTTCCATCAAAGGATTCTGGAGGGTTTGTTGATTACCTGGAGGAAGTATTATAATCAGGGAAACAGGTAAGACAGCTGAGTGGGCAGAGTGTGGGGGTGCAGGCTTTAGGGAAGGGTACAGTGAGGATACACTCCACCCCTGGTTCCTGCCCTTTAGTTGGGGGGAGAGGTCTGAATGGGGTGGGTGAAGGGTCTGAGCCCAGCATGGGGATGAGAGGAGGCATCCTGGTGGGGACGGAGTTGACATCTGGAGGAGACAGGGAGGTGCTCTAAGCATTTGTGTCACCTCAGGCAAGATACCTTAAAAAATAGAAACAAACAAATCTCCTGGTGCCTCAGTTTCCCCAGCTGCAAAATGGGGATAGTGGTTGTACCCCTCTCATAGTGTCACTGTAGAGATCAAATATGCAGGTGAAGATGAAATTATTGCCTTTCACCGTGGCCATTTGTGTCACTCATTCTGTCTGCTAATGAAGCGGGCATCACAGAAACTGATGGGCAGACAGGTGGGCAGTCTGCAAATGACAACACCATTTCAGGTAAATACACCTTCACCTTGTCATGCATCCAAAGCAGATCCTGCTGCTAAGAAGGCAGCCTCAGAACCTGTCCTGGGCCCACAGCAAATCCAAGCATTTGATCAGCTTTGCCATCTCTACCGAGGAAGTTCCAGGCTGGTTCTCCTCACAGAACTCTCCTGGGACGAGCTACAAGGCAGGTCATTGGCTCGCAAAGTGGCCTTGCTTTTAACAGTGTCTTCTGGAAAGAGAACTTCCAGCTGCAGCTCATTCCCTCACCTGCGACCGAGGACTGAGGCCTATCTGGGGCCCTGGCACTGGGGACCAGAGACAATCCTGGGACAACCGGGGAGGGAGCGCCTCCCTCAATGGCTTGGCCCCTCTGCCTCCCCAGCTTCTGAGCAGAGGTTCTGATGTGGACTCCTGTGCCTGGGGTTTCTCCCTGCCCACCATTCCCCAGGGGGGCTCCCTGATTCTTCCAAGATCCTTCTGCAGCATCAATTCACCAAATCAGTTGATTTTGTTTTGTTTGTTGAGCAGAGGAATGTCACATACCTCCCTCCAACTTTTGCAGAAAATGCAGTTCGACTGTTGGGACTTTTCCCTGTTTTCCTGAAGCTTAGAGAAGTTTAGAGAAGGTGGGGCTCCGGCAGATGGCATTCCAGAATCTGTCATACTCTGTCCCCTCCAGCTGCTGGGTAACAGGGAGGGACTTGAACTGTTGCTGCTGGGATGAGGGAACAGTGGTTGTGGTCAACCTTGGTAGAACTGAGCCCTGCACTGGAGGGAGCCAAAGACCTGTGGAGGCCAGGGCATCTCTGTTCTCATGCCTTGATGTTAAAACCCAGTTGAGGGGCGCCTGGGTGGCTCAGTCATTAAACGGCTGCCTTCAGCTCAGGTCATGACCCCAGGGTCCTGGGATCGAGCCCCGCGGCGGGCTCTCTGCTCGGCAGGAAGCCTGCTTCTCCCTCTCCCACTCCCCCTGCTTGTGTTCCCTCTCTTGCTGTGTCTCTCTCTGTCAAATAAATAAATAAAATCTTTAAAAAAAAAAAAAACCAACCCAGTTGAGTGTAAGATTTGCCCTTTCTAACAATAAATGCCTCTGTGTTTAGGCTCAAATATATATATATATATACATATGCAGGTGAAGCTTAGCATAGTGTCTGGGAAGCAGTAGGGCTTCCATAAATGTGTTCTTGTTGGCCTGGACTCTCTAGGGCTGCTGGGCTGGACCTGGTGGACCCAGGGGAGCCCAGAGGACCTGGGTCTCAGCCTGAGTGTGGGCAGTGTTCTGAGAGGAGTCTGAGAGGACGGTCAGCCAGTCAGCAAGGACAGCTGCTCACAGCTGACCTATCTATGGCGGAAGAGGCTCGGGGTGTCTCCTCTGCCTTGCTGCCCCAGCGGCAACACATCACCCCCCTCTGGCCCCCAAATGACAAAACCATGTGATACATGAGGGTGTCCAGGACCAAGGGAGCCACCGTGGGAGTGAAGAACATGAACTGCAAGGATTTTTAGTCACAGAGGAGGCACAGGGGAGGGGCACCAAAGACAAGCTGTTTTAGCTCGTTGTCTTCACAGCACCCCTGCCACGTGTAGGGCCCACGGTGTACCTGCTCCTGGGTGGGCCAGAGAAGGGCAGCTCTAGTGGACATCAAGAGCCCACTGAAGCATGGCGGCTTCCAGGATAAGACTCCTCCCTCCCCTTGTCCACAAACCACTGGGTAGGGGTCCCAGGCCCAGTTGTCACAGGTCCCATGGAGGGAGCAAGGCTATTCTGGCCCTTGGGAAGTGGGTGGCAACCTGCCAGGCTGTGCAGGCACAGCAGCCCTGGTTAATCGGGGCACCTTGGAGCCCTGGAGGCAATAGTGCACAGCGCCACCAGGTGGCAGACCCAGAGGCCCGCAATAGGACTCCCACTGTTCTAGAAAGCAGGCTCACTCTATAGCATTTCTACAGCTCAGGCCTCCCTGAGCTGGGGCTGGCTAGGTGCTGGGTGAAACAGCCCAGGGCCAGGCCCTCACAGGGCTCCAGTGGGCAGATGGGGGAGGGCGAGGAAGGACACAGGCTGTTTCAACTTCACAGGGCGTGCTGACTGTGCTCCCAGAGCTATGCAGCCCCCGCCTTCTGGCAGTTCCTCCTCCTGTCCATGACTCTGCCACCCTCCAGCTCCCATGAAAGGCTTCCGGCTATGCAGGTAGGCTGGTTTGGCGCCTGTGTGTTCTCCCGCCCCGCTGCTGTCCTGGAACCTTCCTGAGCCCTCAGAGGAGGGTCCTGGCTCTGCTCCCTGGGTGACTGCTCTGGTGCATCTCCCCACTGCCCCCAGCCTTTGCATTCCTACTTTCCATTCTCCCTGTTTGCCAGCCCCAGGCCCTCAAGCTCACCATTGACTCTCCCCACCCCAGACAGAGGTTCTGGGTGCTCTCTGAGCCCCACAGCCTCTGGATCCAGAAACCTGAGTGTCCCAGACATTCCTGCCTTTTCCTCCTCTTTCTCCTGCCTCCAGGAGGCTCTGGGGCCTGGAGGAACCGCAGAAGGCTGAGGGCCCAGCACCTGTTGCTCCCACTTTGGCACAGACCCGGAGCCCCTCAGGGACTTGTGTGGCCTGTTCCTGCCCCAGGGTCTTTGCCCTTGCAGTCTGGTCTGCCTGGAATGCCCCTTCTTACCATTCAAAGCCCAGCCCACCACACCTCCTCAGATGCACCTTTCCCTAACCACCCACGCAGTGCCTACAACTCTCTCTCTAACCCCGTATTCCTGTTCTGGTGACACTCGTCACTCTCTGCAATGGCAGAGAGTAATTGTTTGCTGGCTTGTGTCCCCAGGGCTTGGAACAGCATGTCGTGGGCACTGGGTTGATGAATTAATTCGTTTGGGGGCTCCGCTCGCCAGCGCCTGGACGGCTCTCAAATTCGAACCGTTTGGCCTCCCTCCGCGGTCTCTGTTTTACGTGAGCTAAATCAGGAGAGAAGTCCCTGGGCGCACTTGCCGTCCTAGCCGGAGTCCGGCCCTCGGCGCGGCCACGCAGCCCGCGGGGCGGCGCGGCGGGGGCGGGGCTGAGGCGGCGCGGGGGGCGGGCCCCAGGTTTAAGCCGGGCGCCCGCGGGGGGCCCCCAGGCCCAGAGCGCGGCGGAGGCGGAGCGGAGCGGGCGAGGCGGTGAGGGCCAGAGACCCGGCAGGCAGCCGCTCCGCCTCCCCGAGCCGCAGGGCCCCGACGGCCGCGCCGCGGGCTCTCCCGCTGCCCCGGGACAGGTGAATGGCGCCCGGGGGAACGCGCTGAGCGGGGGGGGGGGGTCGCGGCGCCGCGGGCGGCACCATGGCCCTGGAGCGGGCGCTGCAGGCGGCGCGGCAGGGCGACCTGGACGTGCTCAAGTCCCTGCACGCCGCCGGCCTGCTGAAGGCCTCTCTGCGGGACCCGCTGGACGCGCTGCCGGTGCACCACGCTGCCCGCGCCGGCAAGCTGCACTGTCTGCGCTTCCTGGTGGAGGAGGCCGCCCTGCCCGCCGCGGCCCGCGCGCGCAACGGCGCCACGCCGGCCCACGACGCCGCCGCCACTGGCCACCTCGCCTGCCTGCAGTGGCTGCTCTCGCAGGGCGGCTGCGGAGTGCAGGTGGGTCTGCGCCGCTCACTGCGCGCCCTGCGGCTTCCTCCCCCGGGGAGAACTCTGGCCTAGAGCTCCCGTGGCTCACGGGTGGGTGAGATTGGGCACCTCCCGAATGAGCTTGCTTTTGAGCTCCTTCCAGAGGGCTTGGGGTGCGGTGGGTTCCCCAGGTCGACAGTGCCCCGGGGGAAGACGCCCCGGCAAGCTGGGGCCACTGTCTAGAAGAGCACTGGGTAATGCGGAGCCGGAGGGAACTGGGCTTACCTGCGCCAGTATTTAAGCCGGGATGGGAGATGGGGGTGGGGGTGGGGGGAGAAGCAAAGCACTGATCCACGGGAGTCCTGGAGAGTGGGCGGGGCACAGAATCAGAAGCTCAGATCTTCTGGGATCAGGTCTGGAAGAGGGGTGGGCAAAGTCCTACAGTCCACCCCAGGCCCAGACGCAGGTGTCCCCAAGGCCAGGACATGGGGCAGGAGTGATGGGGGTGGCAAATGAGGCCTCCCCGGGACCTTAGCTGACCCTGGGACATCAGCACCTTCCTGCCTTCCAGCTGTGAGTTGCTTCTCCAACCCAGCCTGAGTCTTCCTGCCCTGAGACCCGCCTGGTCTCGCTCAGTGACCCTCAGGCTGATATAAACCTGGTCCCTCCTGAGCTGGAGGTGGGGCAACTCAGGTTCTGATGTGTAGCTCTCCTGCTTGCTCCTGTGGGCAATAGAGCATCCAACAGGTACTAGGCCTGGGGACTCAGGTGTGCTCCTGATCTCCTGGAGCTGCCAGTCCCTGGGGGCAGTGGACAGCAACCCCGGGGTCAGTCTTGCCAGGGCTTGTGGTGGAGGGGTGTCAGAGAGCTAGCTCCTTGGGCGAGGTGGCGAGGAGTGAGTGACCTCTATGGGGAGTCCTGGATGATGAGAAGGTGGTGGCCAGGTGCTGATCAGAGAGTTCTAAGCACAAGGAACAAGAAGTGCAAAGCCCTGAGGCGTACACATTCTTGTCCTGTGGCAGGATCAGCAAGGAGGGGGGAGGGGAGAGAAGCCACCAGAGGCTGGGCTTAGGAATTTGGATGATATCCTAGTTGTGGGGGAAAAGCAACTGGAGGAAGGAACCAGAACTGACTTTCCACTTAGCAAGACCGCTGGGCTAACTGGATGTAGGAGAGGAGGCAGGGGTGACTCTGAGCTGGTTGGTTGTACCCTAAGGATGACCAGACCCTATCCCCCCACTTCGCTCTCAGGATGGCAAGGTCCCTCTTCTGACACTTCCTGGGAGATGGCCACCCCTTATCTCCTGGCTGGCTCTGTTATCAGGACTTCCTGGCACATGGTCTGTGCCCACTCATTTGGGGGGTGGCATGCTAATGTCCAATGTCCAGGCTTGGCCGGAAGCCTCCCTAGCCACTGCAGAGGAGGTGGGGGAACAGGTGGCCTTGTGCCCAGCTTATCAAGTCTCCCTCCCTCGAGCCCCAGCAAGCTCAGGGCGGAAGTGTGTCTGTGGGGAGGATGACCTCGATCCCCGGCCCTGCTCAGCCCAGCGATAAGCAGCTTTAGGGTGTGGGCCACAGCACGTGAGGCTCCTGGGGCCTACACAGCTGTTAGAGCCTTGGGGACAGGCCAGAGCCCATAGGCCTGGGTCTTCTCCTTATTGCCCCCTCCCCACCCTCACAGAGGTCTGGGCTCAGGGGGATAGACTAGGCGTTTGGCGCACAGAGGAGTCCCAGTGTTGTCCTCAGCTGCCTCACCTTCTGGCTGCCTCCTTCCTAGCCCCACAGCCACCCCCATAGCCTGACTGATGACTTACTAGTTGTGGCTCCAGGCCCCTGTCCCCTTTGTCCCCTCTTTTCCTCTCACCTGTTTTTCAAGAGCCTCTGAGATTCACCTTCCTCCAGCCGCCTTGGCCACACCTTTCCCCCCAGTGCCTCTCTGTGGGCAGAGGGGCTTCCCTTCCCTGATCCTAGTAAACCATGCCCCCGCCCACTGCTGCCCCATCCCTGTGCCCCTGCCCACCTCTCCATTATCCCACCTGCTTGGCTCTGGGTACTCGTGCTTGTTCCCACACTGGTGCCCACTCACCCAGACCTGCCAGCCTCTGAGTCCAGACTTGTGGGTTCTCTGTGATTCTCCTCCTTGCCCAGGTAATGTAAGCAGCACCTGCCAGCCCCCTCCTGCAACAGACACACACACCTGGATGGTCATGGATGACATACTTGGTACTTTGGGGCCCAGACCATCGGCCTGCCCCCTCTGGGGTGCCTGGGAGAGGGTCTAGCCCAAGCCCCTCCCAGGGGCTGCCACTAGTCCACACCGACCACCATTGGCTGACTGTCCAGGCCCTGCCTCCAGTACCCAGAAGCTTCCTCCTCCACAGAGTGAGAACACAGCCTGTTCCCTGGGCCAGGAGCAGGGAGTCTGCTGGGGGCTCAGGCAGGGGCCGTTCCCCACACTGATGTTGAGTTATTGGAGGTCCACCAACCTGGAGACCTCTTTTCCTGTGACACCTGGGGAGGGGGAGAGGGAGAGGAAGGGGCCGAGGGTTAGACGCAGGGGGTGCCCCCACAATCCTGAGGCTAGCCTGGTACCACCGCAACAGCCCAGCTTTCCCGCCCCAGCCACCCTCGCTCACTCCTTCGGGTGTTCCCTGAGCATCTGGGTGACAGTTGCCAGGGAGCCCAAGAATGCCATGTCCTAAAAGCCTACTATACGCGAGCCTTTCCATCATGACCTGCAGGCCTCGGGAAGCCCAGCACGGTTCAAAGAGGGCCAGTCAGGGGTCCAAGGACAGAACGGCCCCCGTGGCTGGTGGGATGCAAGAAGGCCTAACGGGCTCTTCTCCCACAGGACAAAGACAGTTCTGGTGCCACAGTCCTGCACCTGGCTGCGCGCTTCGGCCACCCGGAGCTGGTGGACTGGCTGCTGCGTCATGGCGGAGCGGACCCCGCCGTGGCCACAGAAACAGGCGCTCTGCCTGCGCATTATGCTGCCGCCAAAGGAGACTTCCCCTCCCTGAGGCTTCTCATCGGGCACCATCCTGAGTAAGGACACCCCTCCTCGCCTGTCTTCTGGGTGGTGTGGGCCAGGGCTCTGGGGAATGCCTGAAATCTGCCCCTCCAGCATTCCGGGAGAATTTCTGCTTCTGGGCCATCCCCTTGGCCAGAGATGGTTCCCACCCAAGCTGAAATTGTTCCCTTCCTGGAAGGCTGCCCACAGCCACTTGCCCCAGAGCTTGGCAGGCAGATGCTCTCGTGCCCAGCACGCGGCTACACCTGGGAGGCTGGGCATGCGGGCCAAGATCACCTGCTCCTCTCCAGGAAGCTTTCCAGCCTGCAGCAGGTGGCTCTCCTGAGCTCTGGCCTGTGCCAGTTTGCAGGACCATCTTAAATGGGAGATAGGAGAGGGGCGCCTGGGTGGCTCAATCGGTTAAGTGTCTGCCTTGGGCTCAGGTCATGATCCCGGAGTTCCGGGATCGAGCCCCTCATTAGGCTCCCTGCTCAGTGAAGAGCCTGCTTCTCCCTCTGCCCCTCACGCCCTCACCCCGTTCGTGTTCTCTCTCGCTTGCTCTCTCTCTCTCTCTCAAATAAATAGCTAAATAAAAATCTTTAAATCAGGGGTAGGAGTGAAGATATGGGAGAATTTCCTAGACCCCTAGTCAAGAAGGAGGAGGAGCAGTGAAGGGAGAGGACCTCCTGCCCAGACCCCCCACCCCACCTCCTAGCCCCACAGCCTGCTGACTAGACCACCCAGAGAGCAACTTGTCATTTCCTGTGACCCCTCAGCCCATTCCCTCTAGCAGGGGAGGTGGGGCCCCCAAATCTCCCAGGGTCCTCAGCCTGAGTGGCAGGTTTGAGAAAGCAGCTGAGCAGTGGGCTGGGAGCTCCCCAGGGTGGGGTGTGAGCATGGGGAAGAATGGGGCTCAATGTAGAGCAGGGAAATCCTGGGGGGTCCTGGGGGAGGGAGGGAACCAGGTCTTAGGTGCATCTGAGAGGACACAGGCGTCCTGGGGGAGTGTCTGAGGGAGTGGGACAATAGTCCCCACCTGACGAATGGGGGCTCTGACCGGTGACCTTTGTCAGTCCAAGTGGGTGCCTGGGACATTAAGTGGTGACAGAAGACCGAGCCGCGGGAGGAGAGCAGCCACGAGGTAAGGGGGTCAGTCCTCACCACTGGCTCCAGGCCTGTGGGAGCCTGCAGGGCCCGGGCTCCCAGGGAGCAGGCAGGAGGCCAGCCTGGCCCCAGGGCCTTGTGGCAGGGTGGCTACAGCCGGCAGCCTCTTGGGCCCAGGCACCCCGGGGTGATGAAGGGCAGTGCTGAGAGCCCCCAGGCCGGCCTGCAGTCATCTTGCTGAGCAAGGAGTTCCTGGGTTTGGTTAGTGGGAGCCCCGCAGGTGTGCCACAAGGGCCAGAGGTTCTCCTCACAGCCATCCCCGCCAGACGCCACTTGGTGGCACTTCGGCATGAGTTCTTCGCTCCGGACAAGCTAGGGTTTGGGCACATTGAAGGCAGTGATTTAGAGTAGGAGGCCCCCCGAGATGCAGGCTCCCGACCTGACACCGTCAGCACGGTTGGTGGGCTTGGTCCCAGATTCCCGACTCGGACTCTCCAGGTTGAGGCCAGGTAGTGGCCCCTGAGACAGGCCTGCAGCCCCACTGTGGTGACTCGAATGCC
This sequence comes from Leptonychotes weddellii, assembly GCF_054177405.1. NCBI lineage: Eukaryota > Metazoa > Chordata > Mammalia > Carnivora > Phocidae > Leptonychotes > Leptonychotes weddellii. The sequence continues at coordinate 3,888,714 of NC_138372.1, forward strand.
CCTGTCCCACCCCCTCACTTCACATAGAGGACACTGAGGTCCTGAGAGGGGAGGATGGCCTGTGGTGACCCTTCTGCTCCCATAAGCCTTCCCCATCACACGTAACGGGCCCCCCAAAGCCGGGCTAATGGCGATGCCGACTTAGCCCAAATGGTGTAAACTGAGACAGGACTCCAAGCCCACCCCTGGAAGTGCTGATGAGGAACTTGGGCAGGAGGGGGAGGGGCGAAGCCCCAGGCTGCCCCTGAACCCCTCCTCACTGAAAAGCCTGGGGCCTAGGATGAGCCAGAGCCCTGCATGAGCTGGGATCCCAGCCTTAGGAAGACTAGCTGTGCCGGGGGAACCCTGACCCCTCTCAGGCCATGCCAGGTGCTGGCAGTGACTGGGCCCTGATGCCACCTCTGAGGCCAGGTGGCCTGGGCTGATGAGCCGTCAGCCCTTCAGAGGCCTCTATGAATCTCACAGAGGTGGTCAGAAGACTTGGGCCCATTCCCGCTGCAGCGTGTGACCTGGCTGATAAGAAGGTGCTTTTGTGAGGTTGCCAGGCTGGGCTCAGGCAGGAGGGGGCGGCTGGGAACTGGAGTGGGGCCTTCTGGGAGTTGGAGGCCAATGCCCATGTAGCCTCCTGTCTTGGGGGTAGAGACTCCTGCTCTCTAAGGCTGGGAACCCCAAGGCTGCATATGGAGAGGGCAGAGGCTCAGGCTGCCCCAGGCCGCAGGGCTCAATCCGGGGACCCAGGCAGCCTGCTTGTGGAGGCTGTGGCCCACGCTTTCACTCTCGTGAGCCTCCCAGACCTGCTGTGAGGCGTGGTGAATTATTCATAAGGCCTCAGCTCTCCCTGGCAGTCGGTGAGGGAGGAAGGGCTCCCAGATCTACCAGTGAGAAACTCGATCCCGCCCCGGGGGGCTGTGGGCCGTGGCAATGACGAGCTGCAGAGGGGCTGGAGGGCTGGACCAAGGCGGGGGGGTCGGGGGCAGGCTTGCTCGGGCCAGGCTGCACCTTGGGGTGTTAGAAGAGGCTTGAGATTGCAGGAACACCCTGCACCCACCTGCCCCTTGTCCAGTCTATCCCCATCCATTGGGCAAATCCTTCCAGAGGTGGAGGAGTTGCTACAGTGACCTCTGGGGCTATTGCCCCATGGGGATCCTCCCTGCAGAAGGAGGGTCCCTAAGTGGGCGGCATGGAGGCTGACAGGAACCGGGCTGGGGCTGTTTCAGGCCCTGGGTCTCAGGGAGATGGAGTCCGTGGGGTCGGCCCTACTGGCCAGGAGCACTCGTGGTCGGTGGAGGGGAGCCAGGTATCCAGACCTCCAGTCAGGGCAGACAGAGAAAGGGCAAGGAGCAGGTAGCCTCGGAGCTCCTTACCGCCTTGCCAGCAGGATGCCAGGACCCACCGTGTGCTTACCTGGGGTCTGTGCAGCTGGAGGGGAGCCCCAGGCTCGGCCTAGACCCCTGGGCTCGAGCTTCAAGGCTGGGGAGAATGATGGAGGGGCTCCGGGCTCTTCCTTCTTCTGGGGCCCCTGTGCTCTGCCCTTCATAGCAAACTGGAAAATCAGTCTGCCCTAAGATCCATATCAGCTGCACCTCTCTGCAAGTATCTCCTTTGCCTGAGGCTTGCCCTGCCCTGGGACAGAGATTGGAAAATGCCCTGGCCAGGAGTCAGGATAAACTCGGATGAGCTCCTACCTGCCGAGTGCTTACTAAGCGCGTAGCACCACCCGGTCATCTGAGCCTTATAACCAGCCCAGGCAGTAGCTCTATAAGTAACCCAGGTTACAGATCGACTTATTCAACCAATCTTTATGGAGCTTCTACTCTGCGCAAGGCAATATTCTAAGGGCCAGGGATAAATCAGTGAGCCAGACAGATGTCCCTGCTGCGGGTGCTGACTGAGGGACAGACAGCACCTCACAGAGGCTTACTGAGCAGCTGAGGTCCCCCGGGCCCCCTGCGTGGCCTTGATGAAACTGTACCCCCTCTCCGGGCCTGTCTCCCACTCCTGCTCCAGTTCCTAATCTCTCAGGTCTCCCCTGACCCTGGCCCTCTTCCCATCCAGCTCTGCCCACCTTTGAGAACGCAAATCAGACCCCTGGACTGCCCACAGGCTCCCTGCTCACTGATAGGGGAGGCCATTTCCTTCTAATGGCCTGGGGGCCCTCCTCCCTCTGGCCTGCCCCCATGCCTCACCTGCGAGGCTCCCCCATCCCCACTCCATTCCGCCTCCAGAGCCTCCTTGGGCTCCTACCACAGGCTGGTGCCCCCCAACCTCCCACTGGCTGTTCCTGCTGCCTAGAACTCTCCCCAGAGAGCCCTTCAGCTGCTCTCTCCCTTCCCTCAAGGCTTTGCTCCACCTCCCCTCCGCAGTAAGTCCTGCCCAGAGCCTCCTTCAGATTGTAACTTGCCCAGCAGCATGCACACCCCCCAGCTCCCGCTCTTCCTCACATTGCCTTATTTTCCCTGGCCTCCTTATCACCCCTGGCATTACACTCCGTGCATCCTGGGGCATTCTCCTATGATGTCTCCCCAACTAATGAGAGCAGACCTCGTCTGCCGCCCCGTGCCTGACACACTGTGTTTGTTGAATGAATGAGGAGTCTGGAAGCCCTGGGTCTTGTCCAGCTCTGCGTGCATCTCACTGTGGGTGACCTCAGATGGAGCTCCCTGCTGAGCCTCCCTGGCCCATCTGGCAAATGGACCAGCCGAGGCCATGTGTGAGGAGACAGCACAGGGCCCCTGGTCTCACTGCCCATCTCACTCACCCCCACAGTTACTCACTCAACAGCTAGCAACTGGGCGGCCCACCGGTGCTTGGGAGGTAGTGAGCCCTCCCAGCTTCTTGGAGCAAACTTCCAGGGAGGCTCCCAGGGCAAACAAGGGGACAGATCAAGAGCATGTACTGTGTTCAGAGAAGTTCTTGCTTATGTGCGTGTGTGTTGGTTTGCCAGCCGGGCCCCGGTGGAACCAAGCTCTGGGATGGCAGGGATCTGCTCCTTTCACTGCTCTGCCCTGTCCTGTGGCAGCCTCATGACATGTGTCCCTGGAATGAACAAAATAGGTACCCAAGATAACTCCAGTGACAAGTGCCATAAAGCAAAACGGGGCAGCTTGGTAGAAACCAGTGGGGTTTTCTTTAAATTGAGGGAGTCAAGGAAGGAAGGCCTCCTAGGGGAGCTCAGCTGAGACCTGGATCAAAAGCGGAGCCAGCCCTGCAAAAATCTGGCCTGGGAGCATTGCAGGTAGAAGGACCAGCAAAGGCAGACGCAGAGGTGGGATAAAGCTTGGCTTCAGCGAGGCCCAGGAAGAAGGCCTGAAAGTCTGGGAGAGTTGCAGGGAAGGGTAAGCTTCCGGAAATATTCCAGGCTTGCGGGTGAATTGGGTGTAAAGCTGACTATTCTAGAACCTTCCTCAAGTAAGGACTGCATTTCTTCCCTGAGCCAGGCCTAATTTGGGATCTTTTCAAATAAGCTAGGAGGCACGATTAGAGGACAAGAGAGGTAGAGCCACCAAAGGACCCATAACTTTTATCCAGGGCAGCCTTACCCCATGACGACGAGATCTAATCCTTGTGGGATCACCTCCGTTCTGAACTTCCTTGGAGCAGAAATTATTGCCAAAGGTGAGGGCCACTGGAAATGCTGCTCTTTGACCTGAGTCTGGTTCCGTGGGCAGGGAACCCTTTGCTCTTTGTGGCAAAGGATGGAGATTTCCAGCAAGCATTCCATGTTTGTTTCATATCATCACGAGGTGACTTGCTTACTATTTGAAGTTCATTCGTGTCACCTATTTCCCAGAGAGGAAGAAAGATATGATTTATGTGATTGTTGCTAGAGAGTTGCAGACCTATAAAGAGGTCAAGGGTTGAGGGTCTCCAAAGACTCCTAGGATTTGGACTTGGGCTACACGCAAGGGAAGTTAGCATGGTGTCCTTTACCAGATTGGAGCTGGCAAGCTGAGGAGGGTTTGAGGGAGAAGGCGAGAGATCCACTCCAGGCACATAAAATTCCAGAGGCCTGGGCAGTGCACACATGGACAATGGGTAGAGGTGGGGACCGGATGTAGACTCCAGGTCCAAGCTGGAGAGAGGAAGCACATCGGGTGCGGGTGGCCTTTGACCCTGGGAAGTAGATGAGCTCACCAGCAGGGAGAGTGTGTTCAGAAAGGATACTCTGGGGCATCTCCATGTTTGGAGGTCAGGTGGAGGCCAGGGCCCAGCAAAGAAGGCTTAAGAGGCTTGGCAGTGAGTTGGCGGCTGGTCCAGGAAGCCAAGAAGAGTGGGAAGAGGCACCTGTTAGGGAGTGGCCAAGTCAGATGAGAATGGGAAACCCCCAGCGTTGGTCGTGGGGAGTGACAGCTGAGGCCTCAGGGGGTGGGTGAGGGGGCTGACTGGTCAGGATGTGGCCGCCGCACGAGGAAGCAAAGAGCAGCCTTCCCTCCAAGGATATGTGCAACCTTCCAAAGCTTCCTCTTCTGTTCTCTTATAAGAGGCAAGGAGATTCTAGACAATTATGATGCCCAATTGCCATATATGGAAACGGAGGCTCAGGAGGTTAAGAACTCACTAGGGCCCTGCCCAGTGAGCTAAGAGTCAGGGTGGTGGGTGGTGGCCAGGGCCAAGGGCAGGGGCTGGGACTGGAATGGTCACCCTTAGTGTCACTTTGGCTAGAACGTGATGGGCTGGAGCCAGTGGGATGCTGAGGCCCGAAGTACCCTCAGACCCCGCTCCTCTCCTCTCGGTGACTCTCCACAGGGATCCCAAAATATAACAAAGGCTCCAGCCTTGTGCCAGGTGACAGGCCCATGCTGAGGGCTCTCCAAGCACGTCTCATGGACGCTTACTGCCCCCACCCTGCAGGTGGCTTTGAGAACAGAGACAAGAGGCAAGACCGTGACACAGCTGGGCTGGGCTCTCGCCCCAGGTCCTTCTTATACCCAGATCCTTCTCTGCCTCTCTCACTGAGCGATCTGAGACTTCTGTACATAGTCTCCTCAACTGAAAAGGGGAAAAATGCTAGCACTTATCCCGTCAGGTCCCTGAGGGGACTAGATGAGACAGCATGTAGTCTGCTCATCACAGTGCCTGAAACAGATCAATCATTTGATAAACGGTACCTACTATCACTGTTATCAATTATTATTATGACTACTATTATAAATTCATCTCTCTCTCCATCCAAATGAATTGATTTTGTTCCATGTGCTCATCCATTTTTTTTTTTAAGATTTTATTTATTTGACAGAGAGAGCACAAGCAGGGGGAGAAGGAGGAGCAGGCTCCCCACTGAGCAGGGAGCCCGATGTGGGGCTCGATCCCAGGACCCTGAGATCATGACCTGAGTCAAAGGCAGACGCTTAACGACTGAGCCACCCAGGCGTCCCAATCCATGGTTTTATAATCTCCGCCCAGTGAGCATTCGGGGGGGGCCCTGCCCTTCTTGCCTCAGGCCAAAGTAGAAAGGGGTAACAAGGCCAGGACCCCCTTTCCCACCCTGGCCCATCTGTCTGCCCCATGGTGCTGGGGCCTCCCGGGCTGGAGGTTGTGGCTCCCAGAACAGAGAGGCTGAAATACTAATAGGAATGGCGATGAGCTGGAGTATGTATGGAGCGCTTCCTCTGTCCCAGCGACTCCAGCTGGGGGGGCAGCCACTGGCCCAGCAGGAGGTTGTGGCCATGACTGCACCCTCCTGCTCAGGTCCTGCTCTGCACCAGCTTCTCAGACCTTCTCAGACCTTCCCAGGCTGGCTGGACACCCCTGGATCCCGGACATCTGCCAAGCAGGGGGTGCTAGGGGGGCAGGGCTCCTGGCAGATCTGGTACCCCAAGTTCTGTACATTGCCTCAGGCCTCCCCGCAGAGATCTCAGTGGGTCCTGGGTGGTGGCCCCCTCAGCCTCTGATCCCCAGGACCCCAGCACTCACTGTGCCTTGGTTACGGGGTGAATAATTCAGGCCACTGAGTGTCGGTCATGAAATATTAAGCAGGCTGTTACTGTCACATCGGTATGTGAATGTGTGGGGGTGGGGGGCAGGATGGCACTGGGGTGTGGAGGCTGGTGGCTGCAAGCCAGAGTGTTCCTGGGAAGAGGCGTGTGGGTGAGTCTCTGTCGCCGGGTGCCATGTCAGCTCGTGAGCACCACTCCCCTGACTCAGGTCGGGAAACGGAGGGCAGCCAGGCATGGTCCCTGTTCCACCCCAAATGCGTGAAGTGCCGCGCTCGGCATCAGGCCCAGAAAAATGGCAGCTCTGTGTCTGGGGTGGGGGTGCCCATGTCAGGAGTAAGGAGAGAGCAGGGAGGTGCCCAGGAGGGCTGCAGTTGGCCTGAGGGACGGGGGTCAGGGAAGCGGACAGGAACCAGGGTTTTAGGGACAGGGAGGAAGGTCCAAGGGGTGTGTGAGGGGAAGGGACCAAGTCATGTCGGGGGTGAGAAGAGGGTGGGTGAGTGGGCAGTTAGAGGAGGACTGGGTGGCCTGGTGCCCATGTTAATGGACAGCTGGGCTGGCACTGGGATGAGGGAGGCAGGGCGTGCATGGACATTGGTGGAGAGTGTGCGACTGATGTCGCCAGTGGATGGATCGGGAGGCGGATGGATGGGAAGACGCTTAGTCAGGTGAAGAGGCGCACTTCCTGGGGCATGGAGGGCTGATGCAGCACAGTGGGACTCAGCCGGAGCCTCTGAGACCCGCTGTGGACGGGGGTGGCCAGCTCCTGTCTGGGCCTGGATTGTGTCTCCACCTAGTGTCCAACTATGGTAACTGCGCCCTGGGCTGTCCACCCCATTACGAAGTCAGAAAAACCGAGGCTCAATCAGTGGCGGGGCCAACTTCCCTGTTTTCCAGCAGCACTCCACCTTATGGGGTTGATTCCCAGCTCCCCAGGTAGGACTCCTCTTCAGCAGCTGGGGAACAGGGATGAGGGGCAGAGACAGCTGCTAGCTGGACCTCAGGAAAGCTCCAGGAGTGAAGACAGGGGATGGGCTTTCCTGTGTGTCTACTACATGCACCAGGCCCTGCATCACAAACATACACTCGAGTGCCATTTACCAGTTGTGTGACCTTTAGCAAGTCACAGCCCCTGAGCCTCAATTGCCTGTCTGCCAAGTGGGAATGACAATAGGACCTAAGTTAGGGCATCCAATAAGAACCTGCCCCTCAATATCACAGCATACCAGAAGTGCTCCGTGAATGGTGGCCACCTGTAGAGTTGTCAGATTAACAACAGGCTATCCAATTGAATTTTAATTTAGATGAACCACAAATAATGTTTTAGTATAAGTCTATCCCATGCCGAAAATGATTTCTTGTTTCTCTGAAATTCAGAATTAACTGGTCATCTTGTGTTTTATCTGGCAACCCTACTACTCTGCCCTCTGGGAATTCAATTGCCCGGGGGGAGACAGAAGCCAAAATCAGTTATGTTCAATCACGTATGACGGGCAGTCCATGGAGTGAGCCCAGGGCCATATGGGGCACAGAGGTAGGAAAGGTCTGCTCTGTGTGGGGAAATCAGGGCAGGCCTCATGGAGGAGGGATCTGGACTGAGTCTTAGGGAGGAGGAAGGAAGGGCATTCCAGATAGAGGGGGGACCCGATCAAAGGCATACAGGTAAGACAGAAGGTTTGGGACTCACAGTGATAAAGGGTTAATGTGGCTGAAAAGGTAAGAAGAGGCCAGATCTCCACATCCTTGTAGACCTTGGTGAAAAGGTGGGCTATTTACTGAGGACCAAGGACTAGCTCAGTCAGGTGTGCACTGTAGAAGGGAGACTGCTGGAGGGGGTGGCCGCGCCAAAGGGGCCCCCCTGAGGGAGGCTGGCATAGGACCAAGAGTCCAGACCGAGTCAAGTACAGCGCGACCCAGTGACTAGACCTTCTCCAACTCACTCTCCCAGCCCTCCAGAGCTCCCCAAAAGAGCGCGAGGGGCGTAAGAAGGCTTTGGAGGGAGGTGGGAGCTGAGATCCCACGGTGGGTGCTGTGTCTCTGCAGGGGAGTGAATGCCCAAACCAAGAACGGTGCCACGCCCCTGTACCTGGCGTGCCAGGAGGGCCACCTGGAGGTGACGCAGTACCTGGTGCAGGAGTGCGGCGCGGACCCGCACGCGAGCGCCCACGACGGCATGACCCCGCTGCACGCGGCGGCGCAGATGGGCCACAGCTCGGTCATCGTGTGGCTGGTGAGCTCGGGGTCAGGGCGGGGCGGGGCCCGGGAAGGGGCGGAGCCTGCCGCGAAGCGGCCTGCACGGAGGGGGGCGGAGCCTGGAGGGGCCTGGCGCCCAGCCCCCGCCCCTCTATCCCGCGCCCCCTCCCGCCCAGGTGAGCTGCACCGACGTGAGCCTGTCGGAACAGGACAAGGACGGCGCCACGGCCATGCACTTCGCGGCGAGCCGCGGCCACGCCAAAGTGCTCAGCTGGCTCCTGCTGCACGGCGGCGAGATCTCGGCCGACCTGTGGGGCGGGACCCCGCTGCACGACGCCGCTGAAAACGGGGAGCTGGAGGTGGGGGCGGGGCCGGAGCGGGGGGGGGGCGGGGCCGGAGCGGGCGGGGCGGGCGCCCTCTGCCGGCGCCGAGCTCTCAGCACAGCCCTGCCCCGGCAAGGGGGTCCGGGCGAGCGGCCGGGGTCCTCAGTACGTGGCCCCTCGCAGTGCTGCCAGATCCTGGTTGTGAACGGCGCGGAGTTGGACGTCCGCGACCGCGACGGGTACACGGCCGCCGACCTCTCGGACTACAACGGCCACAGCCACTGCACCCGCTACCTGCGCACCGTGGAGAACCTGGTAGGACCCTGAGCCCCTGGTTATCTCGTCCCCCACCCCATCCCCACCTCCCCCCAGGGGTAGGTGTTCTTACCCCCTTACCACGGAGGAAGCTGAGTTTCGGAGACATGAAGCCCCTGTCCGAGGTCACACAATGAGGAAGTGCCCTAGACCATTACCCTCTCTCAGCCCAGAACCACTGACCACTGAGGAGTGAGGGAGTGAAGGAAAAGGGTCAAGGAGAGGAGGGTAGCAGCATCCTGGTAAGCAGGAAGGCGTGGAGAAATCACAAGACACTCAGATACCGATGGGGATAGTCAAGTTCAGTCACCTGCCCACAGCCCACACTGGTAGCTCATTTAACTCTCCACCGCCGCCGAAGTAGGTGGTGTTAATGTCCCCGTTTCATCCAAGGTCACACAGCTACATTGTATGTTTGCTCCCTTCATGGCTACTTCATAACTGGAAACTTGTGTTACCTTTTTAAATAATTTTATTATGGTTGCACAGAGGTGAAGTCACCTCCTGGGACTTGAGCTCAGGTGTGGTTGGCTCCAGGTCCAGGGCCCCGCCTTATCTGATGTGCTTTGGGGCAGGAGGGAGGACAGAGGGTGGGTTTCACAGGTGCCTTCAGGAGGACCAGCTCCAGGGGGCAGCCTGGCCGGAAGAGGGGCTGGGAAGTGAGGCCTGGAGGGGAGAGTGTGGGATGGCCTCCTGCCCATAGCACTGTCTGCCCTGTGCGCAAGCATGGAGGGGGGCACCCTGGATCTGGGTGCTCCAGAGCACAGCAAGGGGGGTCAGAGACTGCAGCTGGACCCGAGGAAGAATTTTCCCCCCAAAAGGCCGCCCAGAGAGAGTAATGGTCCAACAGATAGTGAGTACCCTGTCAGCAGGGTATACCAACAGAAGTGGATGCTGTGAAGGGCATTTCTGAACCAGAGGTGGTTCTTTCCCACTGAGAGAGTGTATGATTCTGCTTTGAGGGTGGGGTGGGGGTGGCACCTCCAGCCACTCTTAACAGCAGCTACAGTTGCAACAAACATGATTGCATGAATTCTGACTCCGGCAGGTACCCTGCCCAGTGCTTTATAGTATAATCTCAGTCTCCACCGGAAACTAACACTAATAGTTGACATGTATGGCATTTACTGGCTACCATACCCTGGCACTCCACTAACTTTTAAAATCTTTTTTGTACACTCACGAGGCAGGAAGTACTGTTATCCCCATTTACAGATAAACTCAGGGGTGCCTGGGTGGCTCAGTCGGTTAAGAGTCTGACTCTTGATTTCAGCTCAGGTCATGATCTCAGGGTCTTGAGATTGAGCCCCTCGTCAGGCTCTGCACTGGGTGTGGAGCCTGCTTAAGATTCTCCCTCTCCCTCTGCCCCTCTCCCCCCACACCCCCACATGCTCTCTCTCTTTAGGTACAGAAAGGATAAGTGACTTGACTTGCCCAAGGTCACTTAGCTAGTAAGTGGGAGAAGTGAAATTTGAAGCCAGCATTCCAGGCTGCAGAGCCAGTACCCCTAACCTCTGTGATCCGTGGGGTCAGAGCTGGGCACCCTCAGTGCCCACTGCTGTCAGCCATGAAAAGAGCATTTTTAGCTGCCCACCCACCCAGCCCAGCCCCTAGGCTTTCCCTTGGCTCATGGAAGAGGCAGCAGGGCCTGGCCCCCCTGAACTGGGTGGGGTATGGGAGCCCTTGGTCCCCTCACCCAGAGAGGCCCAGCTGCAGCAGTGACAGATCCAAACCACGCAGGATGCTGGCCCAGAAAAGGCAAACACTCCCACAGAGCCCCTAATTACAGGGCCAATGAGCATGGCTGCTGAGCTGTTACCTGGTGCTAGGCTTGCCTCCCACTCCCGGGGGGCCTGTGACACTTCTCAGGCAGGGAGCGGGCCCCGGGTGGAGGAGCAGGCTTGGGCAGGAGGCAGCCTACAGAGCCAGCGAGCGGGCTTGCCAACAGCAAGGCCAGCATGGGCAACGTAAGCAGGACCCCCACCCCAGCCAGCTCCCATGCCAGGAGGGTCAGGGCTGTGGGCAGGGGCACAGACAGTGGTGGGGACAGCAGGCTTCCAGCCTGAGCTTGGGCTGCCCACCAGACTCAGCTGGGCCACCCCAGGCCCCACCCTTTCTCCAAGGGCCCCATCAGGAGATAGGGGCTGGGCTGGTGTTGGGATTTGCCCCAGTAGAACAAGGAGAGACAAAGGCTGCTGGCCAGTAATGGGGAATTAGTCCTTCCTGCAAGTTGTGGGCATCCCCCATGCCTCCCCTGCCCCCAGCAGCTGTGGCACCTGAGCCCCGCCCCACAGATACACTGGAGCCCAGTCCCTCTAATGAGGAAGGAGAAGTCTTCCCCTTGGGATCCAGACCAGGGCCCCCTCTTCTGACAGTCTCTCAGTCCCCCTGAGCAAGGAGTGGCTGGGTGGGAGTTTCCCAGGAACCTGTGGTCCTGCTGCCAGGGGGCCTGGCTTCTTCCCCTGGGAAGAACCTGAGAGACATTCTCAGAATGGGGAGGGAGCCCAGAAAGGGAAGCGGCTCGGCCTAAGTCACACAGCAAGGATGCGCCTGAGCAGGACCCTGGCCCGGAGCACGCTGGTCTTCAGGTCGGGCTCTCCTCATTGCCTCCCCTCCCTTGCAGAGTGTGGAGCACCGTGTCCTGTCCCGGGACCCGTCCGCTGAGCTGGAGGCCAAGCAGCCTGACTCTGGCATGTCTTCACCCAATACCACCACGTCGGTGCAGCCGCTGAACTTTGACCTCAGCTCGCCCACCAGCACCCTCTCCAACTATGATTCCTGCTCCTCCAGCCAGTCCAGCGTCAAGGACCAGCGCCCCCCACGCCGTGAGTGGGCCGGGCTGGGAAGGGCGCGGAGGGGGCATGGGACCGGCCACTGGGCCCTGGCGGCCAGCCTCGGGCCCTCTCTGCCCACAGCTGATGCTGGAGGCTGCCCGGGTCACCAGGAGGGGCTGCTGCTTGTGGCGACGGGCAGGCGACACTCGTGCTCGTCACAGACACACCTGTGCATCCACAGGGACTCTCCCTCCGACGGAACCCCCATGCCCCGCGCACGTGATTCATTGTCCTCACTCACACACGGTGTTCCCCAGACTGTACACACACCTAGTCACACTCAAGCGTGCGCACACGTACGTGCGTATGGGGACACACAGCCCAGCGCAGATGCGCGCACACCTCTGCGCCGCGGCACACACAGCCCCCCTTCCATACCCCAGACGTGTGTACACTGGGCGCACACATACACACACGCCCCATGTCCACAGACCGTTTGCAAATACAAAGAAACACCTGTGTGTACTCACAAACCTACACAATGCACAAACTGACACACTGAGCACACCCTGAGCATGGGTGGCCTACAGAGATGGTGGGGTGCCCTGCCATTTGGGGCGCGGCCGTCCATACTCCTGCCACCCCACCCTGCCGCGTCTGACCCGAGGAGCTGCCCCTTCGCCCTCCAGGTGGCTGTGCCCCACCCACCGGCATGCCCTGGCATTGAAAGCCCCCTGGGGCCTCCCTCCAGACTTGAGTGCATGGTTTTTCCCCAACACATGCAGGGCTAAGGCAGGGCAGGGCGAGCTGGGGCCCTGCACTGTTGGGGCCCACAGTGGAGCCATCCCGAGCTGCATCCCTAAGCCCACCTCACCCCTTGGTGAGTTGCTTCTGGGTGGAAGAGGGCCTCAGTCCTGGGGGACAGCCTCTCTGCAAACTCCCAAACCCAGGCTTCCCTCCCTCCCCAGGGCTTCCCAGCTCAAGAGCTGCAGATATACAAAACTACATGAACATGCTGAGTTCGGAGCTGGGCCGGCCCCGGGGCAAGATGGAGAGAACCACACCACTGCCACCACCGCCCAGCTTCCCTCCGCCGCCCCCACCCCCGGGCACCCAACTGCCCCCACCCCCACCAGGCTACCCAGCTCCCCAGCCCCCCGTGGGGCCACATGCAGCTGACATCTATATGCAGACCAAGAGCAAACTCCGCCACGTGGAGACGGAGGCCTTCAAGATGGAGGTAGTGAAGCTTCACCCACCTGCCTGCCTCCCAGCACTGCGACTGGGCGGATAGGCAGCGCCTGAGGCCAGGAGACTGGCTCGTGGGCACAGGGTGGGGGGCCCTGGGCCAGTGTGGCCTATTTGAGAGTCAAAGCTCTTGGCCAGCCCCCTGGGGACCTAGGGCTGGGCACTGGAGACAGGCAGATGAGTAAGACAAAGCCACTACCCTCTCGGGAGCGGGGGATGGGTGAAGGAACGTGTAATCAGACAGCCGTACCTCTCAGGGACCTGGGTCCTCCCTCACCTCTTGCACAGAGTGGCAGGGTGGTCGCGGTGGTCATTGGCAGAGAATATGTGCAGACTGCCTCTCCACAGCCCTACACATGCCCATAGCCCCAGGCTCAGGTAGAGAATGGCTCCCACGGGGGTGTCTGTGCTCCCGGGGGGGAGATGCAGGTGGCATGGCTGTGAAGGGCCACGGGGAGGGTGGAGGCAGGGAGAGAGAGCACTAGCAGGACTCCGCACTCAGAGGGGGCTGAGGGAGGGGTGAAACTGAAGTTGGCTCCCCAGTTTGGGGCGTGGAGTGCCCAGGTTGGTGGAAGGGCCAGTCCTGAGATGGGGGCCATGAGGTAGTGTCCAGCGCGGGCACACTGAATGTGAGGTGCCCGGGATGTCAGGGCCTCTGGCGTCCTGGCTGAGGCTCCGGAGCCAGAGGACTGGTCTGGGGAGCTGAGAGTCCCAGGCAGGGAGCCCCATAGGGGATCCTGGGGTCCTGGCTGGTCTGGGAGGTGGGGGACAACCTGAGACCACAGGTGGCGGAGTATGGGGTAGAGGCCCCTGAGGGGCCCGTGGGAACCCTGACCTGTAGCTCTCTCTCAAGCCCAAGGCAAGCGACTCCAGAGGCAAGCTGAGTAACCAATTTGCCCACAGGTGACCCAGGTCACAAGGCCACTGGGTGGGGGAGGGGGCAGGACAACCTCCACAGCGACTCCACCCTGCCCTCACTGCCATCCTGGACCAAGCTCTCAGTTGGGTCCCCTTTCAACTCTATGAGGTGGAGAGGACCCAGGGGAGGACTGCAGGGGGCCGAGGGCAAGCGGACTTTCCCTGGAGGGCGGCTGTGTGAACCCTGCCCAAAGCCACAGGACAGGTGGCCCAGCCTGTGACCCCTCCACTCCCCTGCGCACCAGGATTTCGAGGTCCCGTGCCCCTACCCGGTGTGTGCGTGCAGGGCCGCAGGCGACCGGCAGCTCCACAAAGGGCCCTTTGTGTGCGCGCTGCGCCTCGCGCCCCCCGCCTCCGCCCCCTGGGCCTGGCCCCTGTCTGACCGCATCGGGAGCAGGGTCGCGGCATCCGCGCCTCGGGGCTGCAGGGCGCGCCGAGGGGCCCGACTGGCCCAGAAAACAAATCCCGTGGTGTCGGGTTTCCTGCAACGAGAGCCGGTTCGGGTGGGGCGTGGAGGTCCGGGGCCACCGCGGGGACGCAGGGGCGCGGGGGTGGGGCGGGTGGAACAGGGGACAGCCCCCGCACGGTCCCTCGGCCTTTGGCCCTGCCGCCCCATGTCCTTTTCCCTGGGCTGGGCTTAGCGGGGGGCAGCTGCGACGGGGCGGGCCACCGCGCTGTCATCCGAGCCTGCCTTGCCGCCCCTGAAACCTGAGGCTTAGGCGCGGGTGTCGGTGTCGCTTACGCGGATGTCGATGGTTTCCAGATGCGGGAGGGGAAGGGCGGGGGCGTGACCCGGAACCCAGGGGTACCAAATATGGGGGGCTCCGCTGCTCGCGGTCAGGGCCGCATTCTGTCCACGGGGTTTGGAAAGGGCCAGCTGGGGGAGGAAGATGGAGGCCGGGGTGCCCAGCGCCTAGTGGAGGGAGAGAGGCGCAGGGGGCGGGGCCACATCTGGCTCGCGGGGCAGGTAGGGCGCAGCGGCTGGTTGTGGCGACGCCGTTGGAGCCCCCGTGGCGTCCCCTATTGCTGGGAGTGGGTCAGCCTGGGATTGGCGGGCCCTGGGTGATGTCAGGCCGACAGAGCTCATAGGCGCTCTTCGGCGCGGGCGGGCAAGGGCTGGGCTGTAAGCTGAGAGGAAAGATCAGGTGGCGCAGGTGTCGGGTCCGTGCCGCCCCCGCCGCCAGGTGCACAGCGGGGGCCACCGGCGCAGTCGCAGGTAGGAGCAGCCCCGCGGCCGGGCGGCTGAGAGCCCTGGGCAAGCAGGAGCTTAACAGGACAAGGGCTCTGAGGGGGGCTCCCTCGCCGGAGTCCCCGAAAGAGAGGGTTCGGCAGAGACGTGGGGACGCGCCGGACGGTCGGGTGGCCAGGAGTGGGGTGAGGCTGAGGCCTTAGCGCTGGCTGAACCGCGAGCTGCCCCTTCTCCGGCTCCCCCTGGCGACTGGGCTGGATCAACCCGCCCCTGGTCCCGCCCCTTCTAGCTTCAGTGGGGGCCCTTGTGGCCCTTGGCCCGCGCCCTGAACCCCTCCCTGTAGGGCCGACCGAGCCTGCCCTTCCCCAGGACCCTCGCCCCATCTCCGCTCTGAGAACAGGAGGGTCTGGGAACCCGGTTGGCTGCACCCTTTCGACGGCCGCTGGCCAGGAGCCCCGGGAATGTGAAGGGCTGGGGGAGGGGGCGGGGCGTGTGAGGCAGCGAGGGACCAGTGCCCGAAGCCCCGCCACCGCTGTCTTCCGCAGCTGAGCTCCCGCGACGGCCGCAACGGGCTGAGGAGGCAGGACTCCGGTCGCAAGCCCCGCGCCTTCAGCAAGCAGCCCAGCACGGGGGACTACTACCGGCAGCTGGGCCGCTGTCCCGGGGAGCCGCTGGCCGCAGGCCCGGGCATGGCGCACAGCGAGGAGGTGCGTGCCTGCCAGCCCGCACCCGCCGGCCGCCCGGGACCCGGCCTGGCCTCCCGCGCCTCACTCGCCAGCCCCTCCGCTCCCCCGCAGGCGGCGCTGCTCCCCGGGAACCACGTGCATAACGGCTGCGCCGCGGACCCCAAGGCGTCCAGGGAGCTGCCCCCGCCGCCGCCGCCGCCCCTGCCGGAGGCCCTTAGCTCGCCGCCGCCTGCTCCGCCCCTGCCCTTCGAGGGCGCTGGCCCTGGTTGCGGGCAGCGTCGCTCCTCCTCGTCCACTGGCAGTGAGTAGGGGCGGGTTGAGGGGCGGGGGGCGGCGCTAGCCCTGAAGGGGCGGGAAACCTAGACCTCGCTCCCTTCCCAGCTGCGACGGCCCTAGCGCTGACTCTTCCTACTCGTTCTTCCTGCTGCAGCCCCCAGCCCAATGAGGGCCCTAAGGGAAGGCTCTGAGTTACTTTAGTGTGAGCCCAGGCAAGTCCCCTTCCCTCTCGGGGCCCACGTCCCATCCAGCAGGGAAGGCCTCCCAGCTCTGGTGTCTGGTGTTTCCAAAGAGCTGGTGCTCACAGGAAGCTCTGAGAAGCAGAACTAGTTTCAAGGAGGCAGGGCTGTTGGCCAAGTTTTTTCCTGCCCCATGTCTATCCTATGTCTCTCTTCTGCTCCTCACCTCTTTCTCTTGTTCTTCCAAGCCTAGCTACAGCCTGAGCTCTTCTCAGATGCTTCAGGGACTCTTCCCAGCCAGATACCGCCAGAAGCCCCAGGCCAGCTAGGACATGGCTCTGGGGACAAGGCCAGTGACCCATCATGCCCTGCCCCTTCCCTCCTGATGACCCCTCACCCCACCTTCTTTTTAAGGTATAGACTGGTGACCAGGACTCCTGGGCTTCTGTAACGTGGCTCAGACTCCTGCATGCCAGGGCTCCTGTAAGGCCCAGGAGGTGGTGCCCGAGTGCTGATGCGCCCACCCAAGCCTGGGAGGAGGGGGGTGCCCAGCCACTCAGTGCAGGGACCGTGTGTGGTGACACCAACGAAAGCATCATCTCCCTAACTAGGAGTGCAAGGGTATAATAGGGTCCAGAATAGGACCAGCCTGGGCTCCCTAGGGTACCTGTGGAGCCTCAGCCCCTGCAGACCAGAGCCCATGGTAGCATGCTCACCACCACCTAAGCCTCCAGAATGGCCCGCAGCTCTGAGGTTAGCTTTTTCCATCTGGAGCAAGGCTGAAGCTAGGAACAGAAGAAAAATAGACTCGGGCTTCTCCAGACACCGCTTCTCAGCAGAACCTGGGCTGGGTGCCCTATCCCAACCCAATGCCAAGATTGAGGCCCTTGCTAGGGAGGCCAGGGCCAGTGGCAAGCCTCATGGACCAGTAAGGGCAGGAACTGGGCGGACCACCCTTGTGGAGCCCCAGGGCACCCTGAGCCAAGGTCAGATGAGCTGGAAAATTCCTTCTCTCCTCTCCCCTCTCCTCTGCGCATCTCCCTCCCCTCTTCCTGCCCTCCCTTCTCTTGCTGTCCCCGAAGTCCTAGCCTCACCCCAGCCCCCTCCCTCTCCTAACTTCGCTGTCACTTCTCTCCGTCCCTAGAAGTGAGAGTCCCCAGGCACAGGAAGAGTGAGTAGCTGCGTGCGTGGCTCCTGGCTGAGGGGCGGGGTGGGGAACAAGGCACGCTCAGGGAAATCAAGGCCCAAGGACCCGGGACTTTAAAAAGGGCAGGGCCAGGGGCCAGCAGGCCAGGGGTCCTCCACACTACAGCCACCTTCCTCCTTCCACTGCACCCACATGCACACCCACGAGTTCTGCCCGGGGCTCAGTTTTGCCTAAATAAATGGACCTGTTGCCAGTGTCTGCCTGGCACCTTTTCCTTTTACCCCTCCTGCTTCTCGCTCAGGGATCCCCAGCGCCGGGGAACCTAAGAGTCCCCTGTTGGCCTGTTTTGTTGCCCTCACCCAGCCCTCACCCCTCCTCAGTCTCTAAAGACAGCCCTTCCCAAACCCCAGTCACCTCCGCTAGCCCTGTCAGAAAATGCAAACTCGTGCACTGGGTATTTGCATGTTTTTCACCCGGCCCTTCTTCCTCGGGGCCTTCATCCCATATCCTTAGTAAGGGCTCCACTTTCCTAGGTCCCCCAGAGCTGAGCAGCGCTTTGCCATAAGTGTGCTAGGGGCTTGCAACCAGTGTGTCCACGCGCATGTCTGTCTGTGGGTATGGGGGCTGGGGAGGGGACCGGCGGGGTTCTGGCATCCAGGGTTCTGAGTCCGTAGAGCCATGGAGGCCCCCGGCGACTCAGTCCAAGGGTCACTGAGTTTTGCTGATGCAGAGCGGGCTGGAGGGAGACTCCACCCCGGCAGGGCCGAGCCAGGGAACCCAGGACAAAGGTCGGGTGGCTGGCCCCCAGGTAGTGTCTTGGAGCTGGTCAGTCAATGTCCTGGGCGGAGACATTCGCTGGAGTCCCCAGGGTCGGCCCAAGAGCCAGCATGTACTCCCCGGGGCTTCCAGGCGGGGCCCGGACGCCCCGTGAGTAGGACCGGGATGATGGTGTCCGCCCCTCCCCAAGCTGCGAGCGGGGAACCCCCCTCTGGGGTTCACGAGAGCCGCCCAGCGGACCTGGGACCTGGAGAGCTGCCATCTGGGGCCCCGGCCCCTCCTGACTTGGGGAGGGGGCAGCAGAGGGTCAGATGGGGGGCGGCGGGGACGCAGGCCCCGTCCCCGGCCAGCACCGCCTCTCCTGCCTCCGTGCAGGCAGCAAGTCTTTCAACATGATGTCCCCCACGGGTGACAACTCCGAGCTACTGGCTGAGATCAAGGCGGGCAAGAGTCTGAAGCCGACGCCGCAGAGCAAGGGGCTGACCACGGTGTTCTCGGGCAGCGGGCAGCCTCTCTCCCAGGTAGGCGGCCCGCCAGACACTCCCACCCCGGTTCCCCTCACCCCTGCCCGCCAGGCCCTCAGTGTCGCCGCTTCGCCCCGCAGGCGGACTCGCCGCTGCCTCAGGCGTCGCCGGCGCCTTCACGGGCCCGCAGCCCCACCCCGCCGGCCGCCGGGCCCCAGCCTCTGCTCAACGGCAGCGTGGCGCCGGCGCCGCCCGCCACCCCGGCGCCAGGCGTGCAGCTCGACGTGGAGGCGCTCATCCCCACGCACGACGAGCAGGGCCGGCCCATCCCGGAGTGGAAGCGGCAGGTGATGGTGCGGAAACTGCAGCTGAAGATGCAGGAGGAGGAGGAGCAGAGGCGGAAGGTGGGCGGGGTGGTCTGCACCCCAGAGGGCCCAAGGGTCTGCACCTGGGCCCTCGGCCCATCCCCCACATCACCCCCCAGGCTTCCGGTCCCTTTCACTTCAGGTGAAAGGTGGCTCCCATTACCTCTGGGGGGAAAGCAGGCTTCCACGACCTCCCTGCCCTGGGACTGTCCCCAGTCTCCACCCCTACCCCGCCCCCCAGCAGCCCGTCTTTTAGTGAGATGGCAAAGTTCATCAAACTCTAATGTGCTTCCAGTCGCCTGCGATCTTGTAAAAATGCCTATTCTGATTCAGGAACTCTGGGTGGGGCTGAGATTCCGTGCTGCTAGGAAGCTCCTGGGTGAGGATGACCACACTGGTCCAGGGACCACCCTCGGAGTAGCCAACAGGCTTTTGGTTGGAGTCGGCCTGGCTTGGGCCCTTCCCCTGCATTGCCACTTTCCAGCCACGGATACTGAGCCTCATCTAGCCTAAGATATTTTCTTATCTGTCAGATGACTGATCATCACTGGCTGGCAGGATGGTTTGCCTGCTCAACACGTTTCCTGGGTGCTGTGTATGTGACACGCACTGTTGTAGCCTCTGGGGATTCACGATGAACCTTTCAGGGCTGCGAAGAGAGGAGGGGTGGCAGGGGGTCAACCAACAAGCAAACACAGCACCTTAGTAAAGCCATAAGTGCCCCCAAGAATACGAAACAAGGTAATGCGAGAGCCTGAGTGAGCAGGGAGGCCCGTAAGTGGGCTGTTACCATACAGTGGCACTGTGATGGGGCATGCAGAGGACTGGGACTGCCCTAAGCCCACCATCGTATTTGGGCTGGGGGCGGCGTTAGAGAAGGAGGAAGTGATGTCCAAGGTGGACTTGGGAGATGAGCAAGAGGCAGACTGGGAACAGAGTGGGGCAAAGAGCAAGCAGGCTCCGAGACTGTATTAGGAGAGGGGTGGAGCTGGAGAGGTCAGTGCGGGTCAGATCACCAAGGCCTGGACTTGAAGAAAATGGACTTTCTCCTGCAGCAGTCAGGAGCCTAGGAGAGGGGTTACGTGAGGAAGTGGCCTCATCCTATTTGTCTGTGGGGAACGGATTGTAGTGGGTCAAGATGAACTGGGAGGCCTGTGAGGATGAGGACACCCCCCCCCCCCCCGCGCTCCAGGGCTGGAGAAGCCCCGCACTCAAGTGAGGAATGAACGAAACTGTCGGAAGTTCCTGGCGAGCCTACTCCTGGTGCGGGGACTAGGAGCGAAAGCTGTGTCCAGGCAGCTGGTTCAGCTGGGGCAGCGTGCACAGGGAGGGCTTGGGCTGCAGGGGGCGCTGAGAAGGGGTCATCGGTCTGGGCGAGGCCTCGCGGGCATGCGGACCCGAGACGGGGTGGGAAAGAGCAGCCTTACGTCGCAGCTTCAGCGCCTTTTGCATGTTCCTTCGGTGGTGTAATGAGCAACCTAGCCAGGTGTGGAGACTTCGTCTGCCCGCCCAGTCTCTGCAACGGCGCCCAACGAACCCCGCCGGCGACCAGAGAGGACACTGCCCAGCGCCCGGAGTAGCGGCCTGGGCCGAAGCCTCGCCCCAGTGTAATCACCTGCCGGCCGGGCTTGGCCCATCCCCGCCATCACAGCCCCGCGGAGCCATTACACCACCCGGGACATGCAAATGGCGCCCCCCGGCGGCCGCTGCGGGAACCGGGCCAGAGGGAGACGCGCCTCCCTCCCCTCTCTTGTCTTCCCCCGCCTTAGCTGACGGCCGCCAGCTCGTGCTGCTACCCCCGCGAGGGCTGGAGGTACTCCAGCGCGCACAACGCCATCCTCGGGCCCTTCGGCGAGCTCATGACCGAAGCCGACATCCTCCGCATCGAGCAGCAAATCGAGAACCTGCAGGTGTTGCACAAGGCGCAGAAGCTGGAGGCGCGCCTGGAGCAGCTGGAGCTGGAGCTGGAGCAGCTGCTGCCGATCTCGGCCGCCCTTTCGGCGCCGCGCTTCACCGTCGATCCGCGCCGCATGCACGGCCGCGCCGTCAGCCTGCCTGCCTGGTGCAGCAAGATCTCAACGCTGCTCAAGAGCATGGCCACGCTGCTGGCCGCGCTGGGCGGCCGGCCCGCGCACCTGGCCGAGCTGCTGGCCGCCGACACGGGCCAGCCGCTGGCACCGCTGACCGACGCGCCCTGGCGGCCGGGCCCGCTCTGCCTGGGCCGCTCGCACTCGCTCAGCTGGTGCCGCGAGGCCGTGGCGCGCGAGATCCTCGAGTGCGGCGTCTCGGTGCAGCACCTCCGCGCCGTCTACGAGCTGCGCGCCCAGGGCTCGGCGCCCGCGCGCGACTCGCGCCGCAAGCTCTCGCTTCCCGCCGGCGCCTCCGGCCGAGAGCCCATCCTCGAGGAGGACTACGTGGCGGCCGGCGCCGGGGAGCCCAGCGCCCCCGCCGCCAACGGCTTGCGGGCCGCGGGGGACTCCCTGGGCGCCTTGCGCCCGCCCGACGCGCCCGGCCACCAGGCGGCGCTGCCCGAGCCCGAGCAGCTGGCGCGCCGGCCGCCGCTCTCCACCGAGCTGCGCGGCGTCCAGGACTACATCGATATGCGCAAGGAGCGCATCGTCTACCTCTTCCTGGACCACTGGCGCAAGTGGACCTTCCGCGGCCCCGGGCGCCACGCCCAGGCGCGCCTCCGCAGACTGCTGCCGCGAGTGGTGGCCGCCGGCGCGGGCCCGGCCCCTGAGGCCGCCGACGGCCCCGACGGGCGGCTGCTGCGCCTGCTGAAGCAGCGGCGGGTGGTGGGCAAGCTGCTGGGCCACTGGCGGAGCCTGCTGCGGCAGGTGCCGGCACGCCCGCCGTGCGGCTCGGGCCTAGCGCACGGCCTGTACTGGCCCGAGCACTTCCTGCCGCCCCTCGACGGCGGCGCGCCCCCGCGCTACGACAGCCTCACGCTCGACCTCTTCATGCTCGGCTACTTCCAGCTGCTCGAGATGGGCCTGAGCCGTGAGGAGCGCAAGTTCCGCCACCTGCTGTGCTACGAGATGTTCGACCGGCTGGGCAGCCACCCGTGGGAGCTCATCCGCCTCTTCCACCGCGTGGTGCTCGAGCAGGTGGAGGCTGGCCGGCGCAGCTGGAGCGACGGCTTCGAGGACCTCAGGCGCCAGTTTTTTGGAGATAGCCCGGAGGCCGAGCCAGCCCGGGAAGATGAGGCCGTGAAGGAGCAAGAGGAGGAGAAAAGAGAAGAGGAGGAGGAGAGGGAGCCGGCGGAAAAGGTCGCTTCGGCTCCGATGGTGGACTGGCCAGAGGGGCAGCCCGAGGCCCCAGCTCCTGCACCGCAGCCCCCGACCCCACCTCCGCCGGCCGCTCCTCCCCCCACATGGGACCCTCCTAGTTCCGAAGCCCCTGCCGAAGATCCCCTGGAGTTGGTGTCTGAGATGGGCGAGTTCAGCAACGAGGACATCTGCCGCTACATTGACCGCAGCTTCTCCTTCTGGAAGGAGAAGGAGGCAGAGCTCTTTGACATCTGAGCAGAATTCGGAATTTCCCCTCAAGCATCTTAACACGGGCCTGAATGCCTGTCTGATGCCCTCTGGAGGCCAGAAGCCGGCAGGAAGAACCCAGAAGCCAGCAGGGTGGCCTTGGAGAACCCAGAGTGCCCAGGAGGACCGGGCTGCCGCAGCCTTTGAAGCCCCACCATGGCCAGATGTGGGGCGGTAGCCAGAATGGGCAGGGCAGGGCACAGGGCAAACCAGGTGTTCCCCTCTGGCCCTACAATCTTGCCTGGCTCTGTGTTGGAGCCGGGTGGAAGAAGCAGCCCCTCCGAGTGAGGGACCGTGGCCCCCCTTGGGGCAGTGTGGCGCTCCTCTCTTTGGTTTTTCACTGGAATTCACAGCTACTTCTTTGAGGTCAAGGGAGCCACGTGTGTCGTGTTCCGTGTGATGTGTTCTCCTCTGTAAACCTCCAAGTAATAAAGCTCTTTGTTGTAAGCCGCCCGTGTTGGATGCGTGCCCCCCTCCTGCCAAGTCAGTGCAACCACACAGTTGCAGACGTGGTGTCTACTCTACTCGGGACTAGGACACACACGGCCCAGAAGGTTCTTCACGCTGGAGGCCAGCTTGAGCCTCTCTGAGCTGGCTGGATCTGTGGGGGCCCACGTAGGGGTCTGCCCAGAGTCTGGGTCAGGGGCCTGGGGCCATCTGTCAGCTGTCCCGGTGGGGAAGCTCGTTCTCTGCTGCTCCCCTCCACCTTAGCTCTGATCTCTCTGATGCCACCTGTAGGACACAGGGGGCCTGAGTTACAAGGGGCCAGAGCCTGGGAGGCTCCCTTTAAGGGGACTGTGGCCAGGCACCTTCATCTAAGTGCCCTGTAGAAGGACATCTGTATCCCATTGTCCCTGACTGGTGCGGGTCCCCTGGGGCTGGGGGTGCACCCCTTCTGTCCCCCTACCTCCTCACCCACGCTGGTCCTAAAGCTCTGTGCTTGTGTTTCAGGAGGAAGAGGAGGAGGCCCGGCTGGCCAGCATGCCCGCCTGGAGGCGAGACCTCCTGCGGAAGAAGCTAGAAGAGGAGAGGTGAGCTGGGGAACCAGAAGCTTCAGGGTCTGGTGGGATGTCTTGATCATGTCCCTGACGTGGTGGCACCAGATAATGCTATCTCTTTTTCCTTCTAGGGAGCAGAAGCGGTGAGTGTGGGACTGGGCCCGACCTGCCACCCCTCCCCAACCTACGCACCGTGCTTTCGCCCCTTCGTCCAGCCCCATTTGAGCACATCCCCTTGTCACTCAGGTCTGCAGCACAACCTCTCTGCTCCCAATGATGCCACCAGCCTCCTCTCCCCCAGTAACTGAGACCCTGCCTCAGAGTCTACATCTTATGCCCTAACAGCCTTGTTCCCAATTACCCAGGCCCCGTCTCCCATTAACCTGGCCTTCAGTTAACCCAACCTCAGTGTCAATAACCTTGATCTCTGTCCCTCAAAACATAGTTTCTGCCCCAGTAATCTAGCCCAGTGCTGATAGAAGTATAATGCGAGCCACTGTGTAATGTTAAATTCTCTAGTAGCCACTTTGAAAAAATAAAAAGAGGTGAACTTAACATACATATTTTATTTAACCCAATATATCAAAATATCATTTCAATACATAATCAGTATAAAAGTTATTAATGAGATCTTTTTACACTTCTTTTTAAAAAACAGTCTTTGAGATGCCATGTGTATTTTACCCCTACAGTGCTTCTCACTCTGACATTTCAGATGCTCAGTGGCCGCACGTACTTGGTGGCCACCTTGTCAGCCTTGCAGATCTAGCCCCTATCTTATAATAACTGTTCCTAATTACCCACCACTGCCTCTCAGTAGTGTGGTCCCTCTGCTCTCCGCAGCCCGACCCCAGTACCGCCAAACTCACCCCCTCCTCAACCTCTGCCACACCCCTGACCCAGCACCACTGTTTCCAGTAATTCCCCAGCCAGCAATAATTCATCCACAGCCTCTCACTCACCCAGCTCCTGTGTGTGCCCCAGTGACTCCAGTCTGCCCTCAACCAAGCCCCTCTGGCCCCCCACCAGCCCTGCTCTTGTGCCTCCTGACCCAACCCCAGTCCCCTAGCCCTTCTGCCCCTGGAATTCATTGCCCTGGCCACTAATAATTAGCCCCTCTGTCCTCAGCAACCCAGCCCCTGCCCTCCATAACGCATTCCTTGCCACCCGTGAGCCCCTCACGGTGCCTGGCCCACCCTCACACTCGCCCGCCGTTCTGCCCCCACACCATGCCCAGGAAAGAAGAGGAGCGACAGAAGCAGGAGGAGATGCAACGAGAGAAAGAGCAGTCGGAGAAGCTCCGGACGCTGGGCTACGACGAGACCAAGCTGGCGCCCTGGCAGCGACAGATCATCCTGAAGAAGGGGGACATCGCTAAGTACTAATGCCGCCCTCCTGCCCGCAGCCTCGTGAGCTCGAGGGGCCCCAGCCTACGCCCCGGCCTGCCCGGCCCAGGGCGGAAGGGCTGGGAGCCGCGCTGCCTTCCCCTCCCGCGCTGGAACCCCTCCCTGACCCCGCTCCGGCCCCCGCAGCCCCAGCCCGGGGCGACGCTGGAGCGCGCCCGCCGCCGCAGTCGCCCAGAAAAAGTGCCCAAGCAAGCTGTTGACGCAGAAAGATGCTTATTTGCATATCCATTTACATATATTTGCATGCTCGTTGAAGGTCGCCAGAGCTCTCCCCGGCCCCGTGGGTGGTGGCTTTTGTTTCCCTGCGGGGCGCGCGCGACCGGCTGCAGCCCCCTCCCCCGCACCCCGGAACCCGCGTGGCTGGCGCATCCTGGGCGGAGGCAGGCCCCACGCTCGGGGAAGGGGTTTTCCCCCCGTCCTGACCCAGATCTGTGCCCTGCCCGCCCGGGCCGCATTTCCTATCCCCGCCGAGGGCTTCCTCTCAGTCGATTGTTTACCAAGAAGCGATGAGAACAGCAACCTGCCCGTCGGGACGGAGCTGCCGCTCCGGGGGCCCATCGTCTGCCCTCCCCCGTTCCGTGAAGTCTGCCCACCCAGGCCCCACGCTCCCCGGACCCTTCCGCGGCGCCGGTGGAGAGAGCGGGGGGCGGGGGGCCGTGCACTTGTGTCTCCACCTGCTTCCTCCCCGTCCCCCCCATCCCGCACCCCCATTAAAGCTCTCTCAGCCGCCGGGGCTGACGTTCACTCTCTAGCGCCGTCGCCGCGACTTCCTCTCCCTTCCGGGGTAACTGGGGCACGGCCGAGCGGGAGGGGCAGCCTGGGAGCCAAGGGCCACAGCGGCCTCCACCGTGGGTCCCCGACCCTGGGGTGACAAGACTTCCGGCCCCCTTTCGAGGGCCCCAGGAAACCAAGCCCGGGCCACTTAACACCCCAGCCTCGCGGAAACACCAAGCGGTAGGTCTTCTTCACAGATTTAATACCAAGGCCTCACGGAGCTCAGGCCCAGAAACGAGCCGTCTCCTGCCCCCTCCCGACATCCGTCCACGCTTCTTTGCCCCACCCAGTAGCCCGGGGCGCGCCGCGGGGAGGGCGGCTGGCGCTGCTACGCAGGGCCGTGCCAGGAGCTTCATAAGTGACATAAGATGTCTACACGCATAAGTAACCGTACTTAGGACTTCTGCAGGGGCCGCCGGAGCCCGGAGGCGGCGGCGGGAGCCCTGCGTCACGGGCCGCGCTGCAGGCGGCTGCGCAGGTCCTCGGCGCAGCCGTCCAGCCCCATGCGCTCCAGCGCCGCGTAGACGGCGCCCAGGCCCGCGGGCTGCTGCTGACGCCAGCGCTTGAGCATCTCGTACTGCTGGTCGCGGAAGCGGCCGACCTCCACCTCCACGGCCTCGATCTCCGCCTCGCGCAGCCCCAGGGTGCGCACGAATTCCTTCCAGCGCCGCGCCGGCACCGCGTCCATCACGTCGTAGAGCTGCGGGCCGGGCTGGAGCGTGGCGGCCGCCGAGCCTGCAGGGGGCGCTGGCGAAAGTGGCGGCGGCGGGCCTGAGGGCGGGCCAGAGAGAGCCCGTGGGGAGTGCGAACTGCCGCCTAGAGGCGCGGACCGGGGTGGGGCAGGGGAGGGCGCAGGCGGGAACCCCGGGCAGGGCCGGCCAGGGAGGGGTCCACCCGATCAGCTCGGGATGGGAAGTGGGCAGGTGGTGCCTCAGGAAACTAGTACTCATCTGGGACTAAAGAGAATGGGGTCCAGGCCTCGGGCCAGTGAGGTCTCTTACCAAGAGCTCTGCTGTGCCGCCGGTCCCAGGACCATGTCACCTCCGGGCAGGGCACCTCCTGGGTCTGGGGGGAGCCAGGGGTCCAGCCGCTGCCTACCAACTGGACGGTGTGGACCTTCTCACTATTGCTGAGTGGCGCTAGAAGGGTGTGGGTGCTGTCCTTGGGTGAGAGGTGGGTGGCCTGGAAGCCAAGAGAAGCCCCAGGTCAGCCCAACTGGCCTAGTAAGGCCCCTCGTCTGGGGTCTCTGGCCCGGAGCGGCCATTCCCTGGCTCAGTCAGCAAACATTCTCCAAGGCTGCCCACGGCAGTCGGCCATAACCTTCCGCTGTGGCCCAGAAGAACTATTTCTTCTGCCTGGAATACCCTGCCCTCGCTGCCCTGCTCTTGTTCCCCCAACCCTGTCGGAGGCCTGGCCATGGCGGCACTCATCCCACTGAACCTGTCTGGGCCCCAGCAGATTGAGAGCCACTTAGGGACAGGTGCTGTGCTGCTCTCAGTCACTCAGAACTCGGTGAACTCACGGTGTTCATTAGGTCTACTCTGTGCCAGCCTCGTGCCACACACTGGGGATCACGAGTTCTCATAGGGCCCAACCTCTCAGCTCCAGAACGCTGAGGCCTGGGCGCTTGCTCACCCTCTTCCCGGAATATTACTTATACGCTCACCTGTCGGGGAGTCAGGGCCTCCGTCCCAGCTTCATCTGCCGAGAGACAAAGAGCATCACATCAGCAACCAGGCAAGACCCCTAGACCTGGGCGCTAGTCCACCTCCTCTTGTGTTCCCCTATATCACCCCAGCCCCCAGCACTTTGCATCAGGGGTGAGTGGGCTTACCCCTGAAACGTGTGCACATGTGCCTGTACTTACTAGCAACCTTGGGCTTGCAAGTCTGGCAGCGATGGTAAGTGTAGGTCAGCACAGCACCAAGCAGGAGTGGGACCACCAGGCCAGCCAGGACCACCTGGACCCAGAACACTGAGAGAACAGCTGGTGAGGGGTGGGTCGTAGCCCCCCCATCTCCCTTTGGCCCGTCCCAGCAATCCTGCTCAAATTCCCAGCACACCACTTACTCTGCCTCCAGCCACAGATAGTCACACAGGGCTCAGGACAGCTCCGGAGGGTGCTCCTGCAAGGAGAGGGAGTGGGGTGGGAGGTGAGGGAGAACACACCAGGAGGGGCTACCCATCTTCTCCATCCTGGAGGCCCTTCCCTCCCCAGGCCTCTTCCCTGGGAGCCACACTACCCAGGAATGTTCCCAAAGTACTGCTGAAATTTCAATTGTGTCCCCAGGAACAATAGCGACAACCACTATTTATGGTGTTTCTTGTAGACTAGATTGAGGGTCACTAGAATGTCAGCTCCATGAGGACAGGGATTTGCCTACTTTGTTCCCTGTTGTATCCCCAGCATCTAGAACATCTCTGGAAAATGGGAGATGCTTCATGCACACTTGGCTGAGCAGACGAATGGATAAAGTGCTTTACCCCTTACTCTTAGCCCTGGGGAGAACCAACTAACATCACCATGTTCACACGGGGAAGCCACAGATCAGAGAGGCGAAGTAACTGCCCAAGATCTCCCGGAGAACAAGTGGCAGATCTTGAGTCTCAGCCCAAGGTTTGAACGTGACTCTCTATAAAATGACAAATCCTATGCTTCTTTAATAGCTGGAAAGATGACTATAGGAAAGTCTGACAGAGAGTGAAGATATGCCCCCTATTTATCCGTCCTAAGGTGACTGCAGATTTCCCTCTAGCATCCAAGGACCAAGCTCCCTCCCCCTTCCCTGAGGTCCCCACTCTGCTCCCAGCCTCCCTTTCCCTGTCCCAGGGGCAGCCAGGAAGTTACGTGGGGCAGGGCACGCAGCTGTTGCCATATTCATAGAAGCCAGGCAGGCAGTTCCCACAGTCGGTATCTCTGGCAGAACCTGCAGTCCAGGAGATGGCTTGTGGGTCCCGAAGGGAGAGAGGGAGTTAGGGAGGGGGGGTAGGTAGCCCAGAATGGGGATACTCACAGGGCACCCGTGTGTGGCGGTGCAGGGCCCTGCAGTCTGAGCATGGGTGGCAGCGGAAGGGCGAGCCGATCTTGCAGGACTTGACCAAGCACTCTGGGAACCAGCCTGGCTCACAGCCACAGTGGGTGTCCGCCACCGTTGAGCAGTTCGTCAGGGCCACTTGGGAGACTGACCAGAGTGTTCAGGGAGATGGGGAGAATGGAGGCCATCAGAGCCAGAGGCCCCCATGGGGACTGGGGGCAGATCCCCTGGAAAATGGAGATGGGGACAGACCAGACAGAGGGCTACCCCCCAAAGGGAGAGAAGCATGGAGATCGCCACAGATCAAAAGCTGAGGCATATACAGGGATAGGAGGGTCATCAGGAAGAGAGGGGGCAAAGGCATCTTAGGGCAGGATGGGGGGGAGGGCCTGGCACACATGGGCACAGAGCTGTCACACCCAGAGGTTAAGCCCAAGCAGCCCCCGCCTTCAGAAATACCCTGGCCATGGCCTGTCCTCAAGAGGCCCCCACTGAGAGCTAGGCCCCTCACCCTCCTCATCACAGGCCTGGCAGCGAGTACAGCGGGTCTCATGATGGTTCTCCCTGGCCAGGAAGGTGCCCCGGGGGCACGGAAGGCAGGTGGCAGTTCCGCAAGGCTTTGGGCAGGGGGCCTTCAGGTAGTGCCCTATGGAAACCAGACCCAGGTCAGACAGTCAAAGGGGGTCCCACTTTCCCCTCTCTTCCTTCCTATCTCTGGCTCCCTATTTCCCCCACCCCAGCTTCCCCTGTCTCCTGACCCCGCCTGACCCCATCTCCTCTGTCTGCCCTCACTTCCCCCCACAACCCTCCCACCCCTTCAGCGGCTCACCTGCTGGACAGCCCTTGCAACAGAACAGACCGTTCCTCTTCTGGAAATTGTAGGCACAGTCACACTTAGGACTGGGAGTGCTTTGCTGGCCCTGGGCGCCCGGCAGCACAAGGAGCAGGACCTGGAGGACGGGCGCTGCTGGCTCCAGCAGGGCTCACCACGCAGGGCCCCTCCCTGCCCCATCTGTCCCACTTCGGCAGGGGGGGGGGGTGCCCGCTTGCTCTCAGAGCAGCCCACTTCTCCGGTTCTTGAGTAGAGGAGGTGCCCATGGACGTGGGGTAAGCCGAGCTTCCCTCCCACCGTGCGCGGAGCAGGCTTGGGAGAAGGAGAGCAGAGGTCTCCGGCCAGCTCCTCTCGCACGTTTCCCCTCCGCCAGGGCACCATTGCAGGCTCAGGCAGCCCCATCCCCACTCGTGCTTTCTGGAAGGTGGGGGACCCAGAGCTTTCCCTGCCTGGGGCCCCTAGACCCCTCTGGCCCCTGGGCGGGGGTTTCCTCTCAGCGGAAGGGCCCCGCCCGGCTGAGCCTCTAACTAGCTGAGTCTCTAAGTCGAAAGGGGGGGTGGGGCTGCCACGCTTCCCAAGGAAGTTGGGCCCCTTCATTCACAGCGCGGAGACCGGGGCCCGAGGTCAGGCTCCAGGCCGTCCACCCCCCGCTGCCGCGCTCCCACTCACCGCAGCCGCCGCTGCCGTGTAGCCCCCCAGCCGCAACTCCATGGCTCTTGTGGCCTTGCTGGGCCCTCCGACGGCAGGCGACAGGCGTGCGCCAGCCGGGGGCTTCCCCGCTCTGCCCGCTCTGCCCGCCTGCTCTGCCCCAAGCCGCCCAGAGGAGCCCGCCTCAGGGGAGGGGGTCAGGGCGGGGCCCCCAGCCCACGCAGCCTGCCCCTGTGCACCTGAGCTCACCTGAGGCGGCCCGGGGGCAGCAAGGTGTACCCAGGACACGGCTGCATCCAGGTCCCCACGCCTGGGTCCTAGCCTCAACCCTGAGACTACCACTTCCAGGTGAAGTGACTTCCCTCCTTCGGGCCTCAGCCCTTCCTCAGCCATGAGGGGTTGGGCCAGAACTACGCAGGAGGGAGACCCAGCCTCCCCAGATACTGCCTGGGTGTGGGTATGGGGCCCCTCCCCTAGAGGGGGGGTCTAGGGGGCATTCTCCCTAGAGCCTAAGACACATCGCCTACCCTGGCATAAGCTTACAGGGACCGCCCAGGGCAGGGCCCTCTGAGGCACCTCGTGGGAGGGAGCACTTCATGGGGGGTCTAGGGTGGACCTTGGGGCTCAGGCAGGGGGTGAGGTTGATCTTGGGGTGCTGGTCTGGTCACCTCTGCCCTGTTCACTCACTAAGGCTCTTTCGCAGTCTCCTCCACTAGTGCCCTACCACAGATGGAGGGGAACAGGAGGGGGACAGGAGGGGGACAGGAGCGGGATGGGGGACAGGAGCAGGACAGGAGCGGGACAGGAGGGGGACAGGAGGGGGACAGGAGTGAGACATGCCTGCCCCAGAGCTCAAGTGCTCCTGAGTCAGGAAAGGGGTGGGTTCCAAAAGCAAAGGACTCCTTCCAGTAGTATATACAAGTCTTTATAAAAGAATCAAAAGCTCAATAAATATGCCACTTGACACAGAGCCGAACCCAAGCCTGGGGTGGCCAGTGGGACTGGGAGTGAGGAAGGCCAGGCCGGGGGAACAAACATCCCAGCTGGGGCCAG
The DNA here is from genome assembly GCF_054177405.1 of Leptonychotes weddellii. Taxonomy (NCBI): domain Eukaryota; kingdom Metazoa; phylum Chordata; class Mammalia; order Carnivora; family Phocidae; genus Leptonychotes; species Leptonychotes weddellii. The sequence goes on from NC_138372.1 coordinate 3,919,783, forward strand.
ATGAAGGGGGAGGTGGGAAGGGCCACCCTGGAGCCCAGCCCAGAAGACTGGAGCTGGTGACTTCAGGGAGCAGCGAGCAAGGGACCCTGTGGGGTGGACAGGTTAGTGAAGGTGGCCTTGTGGGGGGTCCTGAGGAAGGACTACAGCCTGGGCCTGGAGCTGAACACTCCTCCACTTCCATCCAGTCTGGCAAAGTGCAAATCAGGGGTCCTGCCCCCACGCTCTGGCTCCCGCGTGCGCAGGCAGCAGCTAGAGCGGGGACCGGGAGGCCCCAGGAGGCGTGCTGTCTGCTGTCTCGTGGTCAGTGGCACCCTGGGGGGCCTCCCTCTGCTCAGACCTCCCTGCAGGAGAGGGGAAGGGAGAGATAGTCCTTCCTTGGCTGACGCCACTCAGAGGGGCTCTGGCCACCCTCTCTGCCCCACTGGAATCCTTAGGCCCCTTCCCAGTGCCCACTGTAGATACTGTCTCATGCAGGCTCTGGAGCAGGCCCCCATCCCCATCCCCTAATGCCACATGCTCCCAGCCACGAGAGTGCCCCCACCCATTCCTGAGGCTCAGTGCCCCCAATGCCAGCACCCCGGGCCATCGGCCCGCCACCCCAGGCCACTCACGAGGCAGTGAGCGTAGAGTTAAGCAGCAGGGTGGTCCTGATCCGGTACAGCTGGGCTAGCGTCAGCTTCCGGTGCTGGGCAGAGATCCCTGGGGGGGGCTCGGGCTGGACCCTGGGCGAGGCCCCCAAGGGCAGTTCTTTGCTCCTCCTGGCGGGCCTTTCAGGCTCCCCAGCCGGGCAGCTGGTTCTGCCCTCTGGCTCCAATGGCTTGGGGCCGCGGCCAGGGCTGGGTGTCCCCCGGCGAACCCAGCTGGGCCCAGCTTCCTGAGGGGAACCCTGAGTCCTCATGCCGGGGACCGTAACGGCCAAGCAGAGTTCTGACAGACTGCGGCTGGGGGCTGGGAGCGCTCCACAGGCGGTGGCCCCTGACAGCAGCTGGAGGAGGCTGGCCTCAGATCTGGACTTGAGCAGGTGGGGCAGGCGGGGCAGCAGCTGAACAGGGGTGCGGCGGCGGAGGCGGGGAGAGGGTGGGGGTGAAGGGGCTTGTGGCAAATCTGGGGGCCGGGGCACTGGCTCCGCCATAGGGGCTGGGGCCACGAAGTCCTGCAGGGAGGTGGGGGAGAGGGTGCCGTAGGCCGAGTCCATGGAGCAGGAGCGGCCGTCTGCCGGGCCCAGGGGCAGCAGCTCACTGGTGGGCGTGATGGAGGATGCAGTGGTGCTGACCGAGGTCTCGTCCGACTGGGAGCCAAAGGGGCCACCCTCGAACTCAGGAGAGGACAGCAGCTCCCCAGGCTCCACCACAACCAGGGCCAGGGTCTCGGTCGAGCCATCTGAGGCACTGTGGAGCCGGGAGGAGACCGTCAGCCCAGCCACGGAGGTGGCCTGGGGCAGCCCATGCCCGGCACGCAGAGGTCTATAGCCTCTGCCCTGCCCGAGCCTGAGGCTCAGCGCAGCATGTGGCCCACCAGCCGGACCCCCCACTCCTGGGCCCGTGACACAGATAACCACGGTTGGCGGCCGCCCCCCCCCCACTGTACCCCCTCCAGCTGGCTAGCTTAAGGATCCTCGGCTCAGCTCTCCCCCCAGCCAGCACTAGAGGGTCCGAGTTGGCACTCAAGCTAAAAACCTTTTGCCATCCCCGCCTGGACTCTGGTGGGAGACAGAGCCGTCTCCCCGACACGGGGGTCACCGCATGACACCATTCAGAGGAAGGGGTGGGGGCTGCGCCCTGGCCAGTTTCAGGGGCCTTGGGGTCAGGAGCGCTGGGCCGGAGCAGCTGCCCTGCTCTGGCCGGCCGGGTGGGGCCCGGCGAGCATACCAGTGCTGGGAGCTGAGACTGGTGCTGCTCTTGCGCAGGATGGTGGGGGAGCTGGTGGCAGAAGTGCTACTCTCCCCCCCTTCCTCCTCTTCCTCCTCATCGTCTTCCTCCTCCTCCTCCTGCTCATCCTCCTCCTCCTCCAGGCTCTGCAGGTGCTGCTGGCCGCCGGGGTGCTCCTGGGCACGCAGCTGCTGCAGCTGGTTCTGCAGGTGGGGGACGGCGCTGTGGACAGCAGCCCCACCAGGGCACCCCCTCCGCCCGCCCGCCACGCGGCTCTCACCTGGGCATTGTAAATGGCGTCCACCCAGCCACGGCACAAAGCCTGGCCACTGGCCTGGAAAGTGTAGGCACCCACAGCACTGTGGAACTCGTTCAGGTAGATGAGGAGAAAGGAGCCTGGTGAGGAGGGGCTTGCATCAGTGTCAGCTAGGACCAGAGCCCCTGCCCGCCATAGCCCCTGGCCAGGAGCAGGGCCAGGCTCCTCACCAGGGTCTCGCAGCTCTCGGCACACAATCTTGTCCACCAGCAGTGGTGGCCGGATGACCTTGGTCCTCTCAGCCTTCTTCACTGCCTTGGTCACCAAGAGTAGGTCCGTAAAGAGGAAGCAGTACACGTCCATCTGGGGGGGGGGGCAGCAAGGGGAGCAGGCGAGGCCAGGGATCAGGGCCAGGGTCCTGGGACCTCAGCCTGTCTGCTGTGACACCCTCTCTTGGGCTGGGCCCTGCACAAGCTCTTCCTTACTGCACTTTGGTGACGTTGCTGGGGGCACTCAGATTTTGTCAAACACCTTCCCTGCTCCCTGCCTCCCATGAACCTGAGAATAAAATTAAAATGAACAAAGGGGTGCCTGGGTGGCTCAGTTCGTTAAGCGTCTGCCTTCGGCTCAGGTCATGATCCCGGGGTCCTGGGATCCAGCCCCGCATCGGGCTCCCTGCTCAGCGCGGAGCCTGCTTCTCCCTCTCCCCCTTCACCTGCTCGTGCTCTCTCTCTCTCTCTCAAATAAATAAAATCTTTAAAAAAAATTAAAATGAAGAGCAAGATGGTATTCCTTCATGGAGCTATGTACTTGTAATTTATTTCAATAAGAAGTTTACATTAAAGAGAAAAAGGGAATTTATGATTTGTGATTTTAAAACCACAATTTGGGGGCACCTGGGTGGCTCAGTCAGTTAAGCATCCAACTCTTGGTTCTAGCTCAGGTCATGATCCCAGGGTCCTGAGATCGAGCCCTGCGTTGGGCTCTACGTTCAGTGTAAAGTCTGCTTCTCTCCCTCTCCCCCTCTCCCCGCTCGCATGCACTCTTTCTCTCTCTCTCAAATAAATAATCTTTAAAACCACAATTTGCAGGCTCTGGGTTATGCACCTGGAATTAATAGCTCGGAAGCAAGGCTCTGGGCTGTTCCTGACCTGCTCTTGGAATGCACCCCCTCCCTCCCATCAGGAACCCTTATGGCACCAGCAAGCGGGCAAGCCCAGCCCCCCACCTGCTCTGCCCTTGCTGCCATATCTTTAAAGAGTAAACTGCAGGCAGATCTCAGCCCTCACATGACCACAAAGTCATTCCTTCTTGAACTGCCACCCAACTGACAGGGCAGCTGAGAACCACTAACTAGGGCCCAGAAGGTTCCCAGGAAAGGGTGGTCCAAATCCACAGGGCAGGAGCGGGTGGGGAAGGGGCCCTGGGGGTGGGTGGCCCCTAGAGTCACCTTGCTGTCCTTCCCCTCCTTCATCCTCAGGCTCCCCTCCAGCAGCAGCTGTCGTGTCTCCTCAGGGGAGGCGCCAGGGATGGGTGCTGTCAGGTCTAGATGCAGAAACTCCTTCAGGAGCTGCCGATGGAGAGGGGGGGCGCCGGGGGGAGGATAGAGAGGTCACGGTCTGATTCCCGTTCTCGGCTAGGCATCCTCAAGCGAGATTCCCAGCACAGCCCCGGTCTGCCAGTTTGGTCCTTCCTCCGCTCCAGCAGGGCCAGGGGTCCCCCACCTTGTCCACCTCGTCGTTGCTGCCCTCCACCACCTCGTAGGCGTCGATGCGGCTCCCCACGGCCGCCAGTCGCTGCCGCTCCTGCCGCTGCCGCATGCACGCGTTCACGTGGTGGATGAAGCGCTCCACCGAGTCGATCTGGGGGCGGGGGCGGACGGCGGCGGGTTCAGGCCCAGGGTCTGCGAGGGGCCGCGAGCCGCGGAGGGACCCCGCCCGCCGGCCCGGTTACCATGGTGACGACGGCCTCCTTGGTGCGCGGCTCGTCCGTCTTCCTCAGCACGGACTTGAGCAGCAGCGGGTACTTGGTGAGCCGCTGGTGGGGCTTGGCCAGCATGTCGTTCAGCTTCAGCCGTTGGCACTGCTGGTGCTTCTCGGCCCACTGCGGCGCAGGCGGGGGCGGGGCTCAGGGCATGCCCCGCCCCCCGGCTCTAGGCCCCGCCCGCCGCGCACCTGCCGCCCGGGAGGGCCCACCGGCCCGCGCCCCCGCCCGCTCTCACCGTGACGTAGGCCCGGAAGAGCTCGTTGTCGCGCAGAAGGCCGCGCATGTACTCCATGCAGCCCTCCTCCTCCATGCAGTATCGGATGTAGGGCTTGAACAGGGAGCCGAACTGGCCCGGGACGGAACAGGCACGGTTACCGCGCGCTCCCCGCGACCAGGCCCCGCGCCGGGAGCTTCACCAGCCCTGCCTACTGCACTTTCGCGACCACCCCAGGGTGTGGCAGGTGTATCACCCCCGTGTCCAAACCGAACTCCCGCGAAAGTGACCGACCTCCGCCAGGTAGGAAGGGCAGATGGCCAGGTGGGGTTCAAACCCGGGCGACCGATTCGGAATTCTTTGCCTCCGACCACTAGGGGTCGTGTGGGGCCACTGGCCGGGGGTGGGGGGGGAGGCTGGGGTGATGGGCATTTGGGATCGGCGCCCCAGCCCTGACTCAGTGTCCCCGCCGGCGTCCGGCCCGGCCCGTACCATCTTGAAGCCTCTGAGGAAGTCCCCGGGCTGCAGCAGCGCCCGCGTGCGCCGCGCCTTCTCCAGCACCGGCGCCATCACGCTGGCCCACAGTCCGCGGTGCAGCCGCGCGATCTCCGGGATGTTGCTGAACAGGCGTTCGGCCTCCACCTGAGCGGGGCGGGAGGTGCGCTCGGCCCCGCCCTCGGCCCCGCCCCCCCGGTCCCTACCCTCTCGTCAGCACGCGGGCCCCGGGCCTCGCCTCACCTCGCACAGCAGCCCCGACTCTTGCAGGTTCAGGAGGCAGCAGAGGAACAGCTGTGGGGACAGGCAGCACGGCAGCTGGGGGGCTGTTCCAGTCCCGGCGCCCCACCCAGACTCTTTGGCTCCCCTCTACCCCCTCCCCCTCCCCCTCCCAGGAAACCCTGAAGCAGCCTGGGACAGAGACGGTTCACGCCTTCAGAAAAGGCCCAGCCTCCATGGCCCACCTGGGGGTCAGCCTGCCCTGTCCCCACCTGGAGGGAAATCTCTGGGAGACTGGCCTCGCAGTCACACCTGGAGCTCTCCCCTCCCTCTCTGCCCTGGCTCGGCCTCTGAGTTTCAACAAAGGGGTTTTCCTTGAACCCCAAGCCCAGGATAGGTACCCTCCCTAGGTTGAAGGACGGACACACACACACACACACACACACACACTCTGCCTCCACGTCCAGGGTGTGGCTGCTGGACACCTGGTACACAGCAGGTGTTCAGAAATAGTCACTGAATAAATAAGTGAAAGCATGAGCCTAGTGTTTATCCAGCCAACTCCGCACACTTGCCCAAAGTCCCCTGCAGGTGGCCTGGCCTGTGGGAATCACCTGCTCCTCCTCCCTGGGGTGCAGCCCTTCTCCCTTTCCTCCCCCTGTTCCTTCTGCAAAGCCCCAAGCTCTGCTGGGCAGGGTGGCTCTGGGCCAGGTGCAGTCCCACACTCACGTTGGTGATCACCCTCAGTTTCTTAATGTAGGAGGCCTCAGTGTGCAGGAGCTCCCACACCGCCTCCTGCTGGTGGCACTGCCTCCGGGTCAGCTTCTGCAGGAAGTGCAGGGGGTCGGCCAAGGGTTCCACAGCGTGCCCGGATGACCAGGGAGGGGGCGCGCAACCTTGCAGGCCACCTCCTTTTCCCAGTGGGAACACGAAGGTCCCCCAAGTTCTGGGCCCTCGTCTGCCACCAAAACAGCCAAGTGGCACACTGCATGTTCCTTGCCTCAGTTTCCCCAAGTTGAGTTAATGATGACAGCAGCCTGGCAGGGCTGTCCCACAGGGCATCTGTCCCTGGCTCCTTGCAAGGGCCCCACGAAATGGGGAGAAGCGTCCCCCTTTCCCTGACGGGGAGGGCGGGAGGGAGGGCTGCGGAGGTACCGACCTCATGCCCGTCAATGAGCTCCCGCCAGCTATCCTCCAGCCGCAGGCAGGCATCGTCCTCCTCTTCCTCCTCATCCCCCTCTTCCTCCCATGAGTCGTGGTCGAAGCGCAGCCTGCGGGGCAGCCTGGGCAGCCCGAAGAGGCCATAGGCGTGCAGCTTGCTCTCCAGCTGCTCCATCTTGTCCACCTCCTGGAAGGAGACCCGGGGTTGGGGTCAGGGGACAGGGCCAGCCAGCCACCCCGCCCCAGGGCCCCCCGGGGGACCACATACCCGGCCATAGGTGCTGGCACTGGGCCCCGAGCTGAAGAAGCCACTGAAGCGACTGGCTGCCCGGTTCTTCCAGCTGTCACTGCTGCCACTGGGCAGAGAACAGCCAGAAGGCGTGGGGGCCTCCTGGCCAGGGATGCTCGTCTCCCCCAGGAACTCCGACATGTTCTTTCGGCGGCGCCCAGGGGCCTGGCCGGCAAGGGTGATCAAGGCCAGGCCCACCCTGGCTCCCACAGCCCCACCCCACGGCGGGTTTCCTAGACCTCCGGCAAGCTTGCGATGTGGGAGGGTCTCTGCACCCCCACCCTGGGATGCCACCTCTTCTGAGATCCGTACCTGCTCTGGGGGCTGGAAGATCCAGGCACAGATGCACTTGGACCGCCCCCCACCCAGCCAGCCCCAAGCACCACACAGTCACCCGCATATTTAGATGCACTTATGAGCACAGCTCCAAATGGATCCACAACACATACACACACACACACACACACACTCCTTGGGCACTAGCAGACTCTCTAAGACAAGACCCATTATCTTGGGGCCCCCTGTCCTCAGAGCCAGCCCTATTTCCCACAAGGGGAAATTAAAGCCCAAGAGAGGGGTGAGGGGCCCAGGTGACCTCCCCTCTAAGCCCCTTCCCACCCCCAGTCCTGACAGTGCCTCACCAGGATGTCCAGGCTCTCCCGGCGGCTCTGGGGGTCCACACGCTCCAAGGAGGGGGTCCCGGCCCTGGCTGGCCGCAGGATTGGCAGACTCAGGGACTTGGAGTCCTTCACTCCCTGCTCCACCTTCCCCTCGTCCCCTGGCTTGGCTGGGGCAGCATTGGGGGCAAGGAGAGATCCTCAGCTCCAGTGGAGAAGGGGACCACAGACCTCTCTCTCCTGAGGATCCAAACCAAGGCCTACCTGCCCTCCCCTGGGGCCCTGCCCCACCAGCACCTCTTGCCAGGGCCCAGCAGAGACACCTGTATGGTAATGAGCCTGCTCAGGGCCGTGGCCAAGGGGAATCTGAGCATGGGAAGAAGCAGCCATCTCTGGGAGGCCAGCCAGGGCCCAGCCACCCTGCCTGCCAGGTTCGCTGCTCACCTTTGACCCGCAGGTAGTGTCCCCCGAACCGGTAGGCCTCAAAGGTGAGGGACAGGGGTGTGTTGGACTGGTCGAGGTAGATATCCACTTTGCCCAGGGCTATGCCCTTCCTTTCAAACACCGGCAGCAGCACCTCCCTGCCCGAGGACGGGAGGTGTATAGTTAGGGGGCATCATAGGAACCCCCACCCTATGCACAGCCCAGCTCCACCCCACCTTACCGATGGTAAAGGGAGACGCCCACAGGATCATACGCAGGCACAAAGACATACAGGTACACACACCTGCAGAGGCTCACGCACTCCTACATGTGTCTACGCACAAGCCAGCACGCCCGTGCCCTCACACTTGGGTGTCAGCACCCAGGGTAGACACTCACATGCCGGGCCAGATCCAGGAACTGAGTCATGCATACATGTACTGGAACACCTGGGGGGTCTGCCCATAGGTGGGAGACCTGCTCGCTCACAGGCCACCACACAGACATACACAGTTCTGCCTGCAGGAAACCACACGTACACCTCGCCCCACTCCCCCTGCCTCGGCCCCACCAAGCCCTACCCCAGCGACTTCTTCTTCATGGCCGGCACGATCTCTGTCTCAATGTCCACATTCAGGTCAAATTTCAGGGTGAAGCACTCCTTGCTTGGGTCCTGAAAGGGCACGGGTCTCTTAGCTTCTGCACCCCTTGTCTCTGACCCCCCCCACCCGGATCCAGAATGGAAACCCCAGCATGGGAGTGAATGCAGGGATCTCCCCAGCCTGCCTCTGTCCCAGGGAGGTCCCCTGTAACCCTCTTGCCCAAGGGAGGAGTTCCCGTAGCATCTGCCACCTGGCTAAGTTGGGCAGTACTGGGCTGCAGGGCACGGTGGCCAGGGGTGACCCACTCACTCCAGACCCCATCCCTGGTCCTGGAGGTCAGAGCAGACAGGCCAGGCTTGGGGATGGAAAGGAAAGGGCCCAGGAAGGGCAGGGGCTGTCAGGAGCCCCCTTGACAACCTGGGGGCTCCTTACATCTGTGTGTCTCCTCCTTGCCTTCTTGGAGAGTTTCAGGCCTGTGCTCTTCCGGTCCCTGCAGGACAGAGGGCAGAGGTTAGAGGCATGGGTAGGCCCTCACCAGGTTGGGATGTGAATGGGCCCTAGCTAGCTGCCCACTCCTTGCTCACCCCAGGGTGACCAGGCAGGCCAGAGCCCACCAGGGTCTGTGCGCCCTCTGGTGGCCAACACGGGAGTCACACCCAGTGGTACCTAGTCGGGCGGAGTCTGATCCCAGGCTGGGCAGCCTCCTCCAGGAATCAGGGCATCCATAGGGGCAGGGAGGGGTCTCTAGTCAGATCTTTAGAGGCCTCTGGTCCTGGATCTCAGATCAGAGTGTCTGCTTTGCCCACCTACCCTTTGCCATCCATAGAGCTTTCCTCTTCCTCCTCCAAGTCCACTGCAGGGCTGGTACGTGGGGGGCATGACCGGGTAGACACATTCCGGGCCAGGACAGAGCCTTTGGAGTAAAGTGGGAGGAAAGGTCAAGCCTCCTCCCTCCCTGGCCCCCTTCTTAGCCTGCTACCAATCCCGGGATCCCCCTTCCCCAGAGGAGCTAGGGCCCTGCAGGTCTGTGAGGACCTGAAGGGGCAGTCGTGGCTTAGCATATCTCCCTCCCTAGACACAAGCACCCTGGGATGACACCCAGGTGATGCCCTGCCCCCAATACAAATCTGTCTCTGGCCTCAGTTTACCCTTCTCTAAAATAGGGATAAGGAAACCCTGCCTCTGGGATTGTTGCAGGAAGGGACAAAAGTCTACAGGTCTTTCTCTCAGGCTCCTCTCCCACACCACTGTGACCACACCCAAAGTCCCAGGGGGCCTTGGCAGAGAGGGAGAGTCCTTTTGTCCCTCTGACCAGCTAAAAACAGACACAAAGGTTTGGCATTTCTGGCCAGGCTCAGATGCCTGTAAATCACCCCAGCACAGCCAGTTGGCAGCGGGGCCTGGGCCAGGTCCCTATTCAGCAGGAGGGGGTTTCTTGTTCCTGAGACAAGTTCCTTGTGACCTGCCCACCCCCACCCTCACTGCTTCTGCTTGCTGGCAGCCTGGTTGGAGGATCTGCCCAGCAGTCCCCGGCCCTAAGGACAAGAAGAAAGGGGCCTTTTCCATGTTGGCCCCGGGCAAGAGGCAGGAGCAGCTCCGAGAGATGCAGACCCAGAACCTGGTAGAGCCAGGCCTGCTCTCGAGATGGGGCACAGTCCCCCAACTTCTTCTCTTATTAAAAAACTTGTAGCACAAAAGGGGCCGCAGCATACTTGGGTTTCACTGTTTATAGCCAACTCCGGTCCTTCTGATGGCCCTGTCACAGCTCCGGCAGTTACCAAGACGCCGTGCCCCTACACAGGGAGTTTGGAGCTGCTCTGGGAACTCGAAGGGCCAGGCTGGGGTCCCTACCCATGCTCACCTTGAGGGGGCAGGTCAAAGCGGACATGCCCATCATAATGCATGACGCTGTGGAACTTGCTGTCACAGGCCTCACAGAGGTTGAGGGGTCCCCGGTGGTGCAGCTGCTGACAGTCAGCGTGGTGGCATACCTTGCGGGGAAGGAGGGAGAGGTGGGTTGGGCTGGGCCCCACAGGGCCTCAGGTGGGCACAGCGGTGGCCCGGGCCGCTACAGTACACAGGTGGGGTTCCTGGTCCCTCCCGAGGCTGCTCACTTCTCAACCCTCCATTCCCCACGGGGAGCCTCATGCTCCTTAATTCACTCTGTGGACGTTTCCCAAGCCCCACTATGTGTCCATTCTGAGGGATCCTCAGAGGAAAGCAGATCCCTGCCCTCGAAGAACACGGTGTGCAGGGGAGACTTCCAGGGAGGAACCACGAGGCAGCTGCTACCAGGGCCTCTTCCTGGCGTTCAGGAAGGAAGGGCACCCCAAAATGCTCAGGGCTGCTGTTTGGTTCGGCCAGCTCGGTGTCGGAACTGGCAAACCCTTCTTGTCTGCGCCCCCCCCCCACCCCACACCCTGGGCCCTAAGTTCTGTGACCTGTCTGGCCCCTGCATCCAACCTCGCATGGGGTGGAGGGTGTTAGGGGGGAGCTCGGGAAAGGCACTGACATCTGGGGCTAAGCCAGTGCCCCCCCAGTATTTACTGTATCACCCTGTCTACATTCTCCCCCACCCCTGGGGATGACTGTCATACCTCTCCTCTGCCCTCTGGCTCCCGCAGCTCACCTCTAGCCCACTCTGCTTCCCACTTTCCTTGTTGCTCCGCCACAGGCCCACCCACCTGTCCCTGCACTGGGGGGGCTTCACCCCGCTCCAATCCAGCCGGCCTCCCAGTGACAGCGGACCAGCTGCCGGGGTGTGGAGCTGCTCAGTGCCCTCCCCCCTACACCATCAGGCTCCCTGTCCTTTGGCTCACATGCCCTGTTCTTCTCCACCTCCAGCTTCTCTCATCCCCTTTCAGCGAGACCCCATGAACAGGACTCCATCCTGACCACTTCCTCGTTTCCCCTCCCAGTATTCGTTAGCGTATTTTCCCTGACTTTCCATTTTTAAATATTTCAGACCTACAGAAAATTGTAAGAACAGTACAGGCAGGGGCGCCTGGGTGGCTCAGTCGTTAAGCATCTGCCCTCAGCTCAGGTCATGGTCCCAGGGTCCTGGGATCGAGCCCTGCATCGGGCTCCCTGCTCTGCGGGGAGCCTGCTTCTCCCTCTCCCACTCCCCCTGCTTCTGTTCCCTCTCTCACTGTGTCTCTCTCTGTCAAATAAATAAATAAAATCTTAAAAAAAAAAAAGAATGGTACAGAACCTCCACACACCCTTCTAGCTTCCCCACTTGGGAACATTTCATTGCACTGGCCTTCCCTCTCATTTCCCCCTCCCCGGCGCAGAAGAACATGGCCATTCTCCTACAAAACCCCAATACAACTGTCACACTCGGGAAACTGAGCACTGATACATGATCTGTCCATAGTCTACATTTGCATTTGCCCCACTGTCTGAACCACGGCCTTTATAGATTTGTTTTCCCACATAGGAGCCTGTTCAAGATTCTCACACACATTCGGTTGTGTCTGTTTATTCCCTTAAGGATGAGTTCTCCACACGTTTTTGTTTCTTCCTTTCTGGACATCGACGTTTTGGAAGCATTCAAGCCAGCGGTCTAGCAGAAAGCCCCTCCACAGGGATCTTTCTGGAGGTTCTTGGGTGGTTTCAGGCCGAGCATTTGGGCAGGGACATGACAGAGTGGACCACACCCTCCTCCGTGCGGCCGGCTGCTGGGTCACCTGGGGACCCCCTGTACTGTGTAAAGGTCCTTTTTCTCTTTGGGATGAATAAGTAGCCTGTGGGGGGGGGGGTACTTCAAGATACCCTGACCCCATGGGGCGCCTGGGTGGCTCAGTTGGTTAAGCCACTGCCTTCGGCTCAGGTCATGATCCTGGAGTCCCGGGATCGAGTCCCGCATCGGGCTCCCTGCTCGGCAGGGAGTCTGCTTCTCCCTCTGACCCTGCCCCCTCTTGCACTCTCTCTCTCACTCTCTCTCTCTCTCTCAAATAAATAAATAAAATCTTTAAAAAAAAAAAAAAGATACCCTGACCCCCAGCAATTTCACACTCCAGGGTTTTCACATCCACTGGTGATGTCTGCCTAAATCAAATATGACTACAATGGTTGCAACTGAAGATTTTCTACCTTAAAAAACCTTCTCTTCCCTCTCAGACCCTCTCCCACCATTTTCCCTTCCCATCCCCCCAACTCCCTCTTCTTGGGCCCCCAGTGACTGCCAAGTTTCTAAGTCCACCCACAGGACCCAGCCCTGACACAGGCGGTCTCTTTCACACCATCTTGTCCTCTGTGGGCCCCCAAACCCCATGCTCTGCTGTTTCCCCTGCAGCTCTCAGCTCCCCTCGCCCACTTCCTGCCTTCCTGCTCGTCTCCCCACCAGTGGCCCCTGCTCACCCCTGCTCACCCCTGCTCATGATGATCTGCATCCCTCCTCTGGTGACTCAGCTAGTCACATGACTCTACATGCTGAGGGCTCCCAGAGGTAAACTTTCAGGGAGGTCCTCACCCAGGACACCAGACCAACCTTCTCAATTCCCCCTTTGGATCCTAAGGAGCACCTCAGATTGCAAACGGCCACACATGCGCTGCTGAACGCCCCATGCGGCTCCCTGAACTTCAGTCAATGGCAGTGCCTTGCCGTTGTGTGGGGGCATGGGGGTGAGCGGTGGCCCCCCAAAAAGACAGGTCACATCCTCACCCCCAGGACCTCAGAAAGTGACCTTGTTTGGAAATAGGGTCATTGCAGATGCAATTAGTGAAGATGAGATCATGCTGGGGTCTGTAATGGTGTAGAGTGTGGAGCAATCCTATGACCAGGGTCCTTAAAAGAAGAGGAGGGACAAGGACAGGGCCACACGTGTGGATGAGCGAAGTTGCCACTACATTGTGTGGGTCTCCACATGTGCGAGAATAAACTTTCATCCACCCGGTGGGTGCTCCGTGTTACGACAGCCCCGGGGACACGGATACATTAGGTCAAAACCATTGGGGTCACCTTTGATCTTTCTGTTACACCCCCAGCCAGTGTGGTGGTGGCCTTCCCTTCAATAGCTGTAGCTTCAACCCAGCCATGCCCACTGGCCCACTGCTGCCCCCTGGCCTCCATCGCGGTCACCTCTCAGCCCATCACAACAATGACCTCATAATTGGTCTCCCTGTTTCCACCCTTTCCCTGCAATCATTTGCTCTCCACGAGCAGCCAGAGTGGCCCCTGCTCACTACACTCAATGGCTTCCCGTCTCACTCCAGGAAAAGCTAGAGTCCCGTGTGGTGACCGTGGGGGGGCCTCCTGCCCTGCCCCGCCATCCAGGCTCACTCCGCGCCACCCGCCACCCCCATGTCCCCAACATGCTGCTTCCGAACCCCAGCATCTGCTGCTCCCTCGGCCTGGAATGCTCTTCCCCAGACACGGAAATGACAGACCTTTACTCTAAAGTCACTCACTGCCCCTTCACACTCCCCGTCCCCTCGGCGCCCTGTCTGCCAGGGAGCAGTCTGCCTGCTTCTCTCTGCTGCCTCCACCCCTCGCCAGCCACAGGAGGACGGCGACGCTGGTCTGTCCCACTCACTGCCCTATCTCCAGTCCTAGCAGCTCAGAGAATACTTGTTTCATTCATTAATTAGGGCGACGGAGGGTCGCTGGAGAGTTTTGGGCTGGGGAGAGCCCAATGAGAGATTTTCAAGGTGACAGACGGGGTGAGGACGGGCAGCCTAGAGACAGCAGAGGAAGGAGTCAAAGGGAGGAAAAGGAAGGTGGCTGATAAAGTCTGATTTCGATTTATAACCTGATCACTGTGTGCCTGGGGGCTGTGCTGAGGGCCCCTCGGCTGTGACCACCTCTATTTTATAGAAGAGGAAAGAGAGACTCAGGGAGGTTTCAAGTAACTTGTTGAAGGTCACACGGCCAGTGCAGCCAGGACCCGAACCCAGTGCTTTGTAGCTCCAGCTCCTAGATTTCCAGCACATTCATGGGTAGCTGAGAAGGGAGAGAGGAGCAGGGGAGGCTGGCCTCGGGGCAGCCTGGGGGCGGGGGGGCGGCAGCTATAGAGACAGGAGGGAAGCAATCATAGTTTGATGCTCACTGTTTGGGCTCCTGTGTCCCCCTAATCCTCCATCAGACAGAAAAAAACCCCACAAAACCCCCAAAAACATGGGCACAGAAATGACAGCGGGCAGGGGGCAGACTGAGCCCTGGGCGGATGGCAGTGGACATGATGGCCCAGATGCCCGGTGGCAGCCTGAGTGCCAGGTGCTCCCCACTTCCACACCCTCCTTAAATGGTCTTCCAGTGTGTTCTTGGGGCTTTGGGCAGGGGGTGAGGGGTGCTGTTTCTATCCTCAATCTACTCCTAAATAGTGTGAAAACTGCTATCCTCGGCCACAGCTCTGCCTGCCCGCACCGTGGCGTCCCCGGGGCACTGCTGATAGAAGTCAGCACTGGCTTTGCAGATTCTAGAACTGCTCCCACCCCTCCAAGCTGCAAGCATCTCCTCTTGACAATGAACCTGAGGAAGGCGCCCACCGCATTTCAGCCCCTTCTTCCCAGGAGCCCCACAGTCTGCCAGCTAGGCAGCCATCCCCCGCCTCTGCATCCAGCTTGATACAGGCACCCCCTCCCACTCCTTCCAGGCCTCTTGTGATTTCCCAGACAGCTTCACTTTGCTGGTGCCAAGTCTGGCACAGAGTGGTGGGGCTGCTGCCCTTCGGGTCACCCAGGCCCTAGTCGCATGGGGGGCGGGGGGTGACATGCAGGAGCCATGCTAGGCTAGAAGGGTCCTGCAGAGGGCCTCTGGGACCCTTCCAGCCCAGGTCCCTGGTTCTCTGCCACAATCCTATTTTTAAACCAATCCACCATACAGACAACAGATTTTTACACAAAGATTCACTCCTGATAGCAGATTCAGCATTCAACAAATATTTATTGAGCACCTACTATGTGCCCACCTGTGAAGGTACTGGTCTCCCTTGAGACACTCGGGAACATTCATTTCCCAGCACCGTAGTGGGCTCTGGTGAATACCACCACAGCTCCTCCTATTATTACTAATATAATATTGTTACTGATGATGATGATGATGATGATGATGATGATGGGAGCCTGCGCCCGGCCTGTGGCTGACCTCCTCTGCTTCCAATCTCCCAGCAGCCCCCACGCTCACCAACAGCAGGGGCATGTGAGGGTCAGGCCCAGGATCTGAACCAGGTACGTGTTTCTTCACTTAACAGGTCTGTTGACAATGAACTTCCAGGAACCCCCACCCCCACCCCAAGAACCACAAGCCTAACTGGGAGGCTCAGGCTGCGGTGGGCACAGCCCCCTTGCTCTGAGTCTACTCCCCCACCCCTTCTCATACCTCCTTCCCCAGACTGCAGGGTCTCCACTGCTCCCTTCAGGAGCGAGGGTTTAAAGCAGGACAGTCCCTTCCTTCCCAAAGCCAGATTCTGGGACCTTCTCTCAGACCAAGGTGCCTACTACTCTCCACCTTCTCGTTGCCCACCGTGGCCACCCTCTGAGGGCAGCAGCACCCCTTCCAGTGGGGGAGGACCAGCGGGGTCCAGGGGAAAAGTTCCCAGGGCTCAGCCCAAAGAGAGGAGAGCCCCCAGGGTGGAACAGCCAGATCACCCCTAAAGGCAGCGAATGGACCCCAACTTTACAAATAACAGAGGGGGGCCTTTAGGGAACACGGCCGAGGCTGCCCCCCATGGGGATGGGGCCCCCGAAGTCAGACTTCCCCACTCACACTAGGGCTGGGGCCAGAGGCCGGAGCAGCGGGTTGTGGGCAGGGCCTGGACAGAGGAAGGAAAGAGAGACGGGGCCCCAGCGCAGGGCCTGGGACCCACAGGTGTGTCCCGAGGCAGCCCCAGACACAAAAGGCTAAGGGCTGGCGGGCCACCGCCGCCGCCCGGCCCCCTCGGTCGCGGGGTGGGGAAGCATACCGCGGGGCCGGCACTGGCGCGCCCCCCCCCCCGGCCCCCCGCGCCTCGTACCTGGCCTTCACCGTCGCGGGCGCGACCCCCCGCCCGGCAGGGCAGCCCCGGGCCCGGCCTGGAGGCCGCGCGGCGCCCGGAGACGCCGGGGCCCGTCCCCATGGCGGCCGGAGGAAGCGGCGGTCTGCGCCGCCCGCCGGACAAAGCGCGGGGCTCCGCTTCCTGCCATTGTGCGGCCGCGCCCGCCCCCGGCCGAGCGCGCCGGGACCCCGGGGCCCCCGCCCGCCAGGTCCCCGCCCGCCTGCGCCACCTCGGGGCGGCTCCGCGGCGCCCCCAGCCCCGCCCCCGGGGAGCTCCCTGCAACACCCCTCGGTCCCCTCGACTGCGGAACCCAGACCCCGGCCCTCCACCCCACCCCCAACGCCGACGTCTGGGGCGCAAAGGCCCCTCCCTGCAGCCCCGGAGACCCCGCCTCTGAGCCTCAGGCCCCGGACCCCTTCTCCGGCTCCCAAGGGAGCTCCCTGAACGCTGGTGGCAGAAGGGGGGCGGGGGGTGGAGGACCAGGACTGGGGCACATTCCCATCCTCGGACCCTGCTCTGCGTCCTGTCCCAGGGACACCTGTCTCTGCTCTGACCTCCAACCGTCCGGACCGCCCCTCCAGCGCTCAGAGGCCCTCCTGAGTGTCACCCTAGCGCCCGCCCACAGTCCTGGAGACCCCTCCTCAGAGCCTGAGCGCGGGGGACCCTGCTCCCACTGCCCAGGCCAGCGGTGGAGGCCGAGGAACGGAGGGCGCCGGGTGACGACAGGTGGAGGCAGTGGGCGATAGGCAGGCATGTTGGTGGAAAGGGCGGAGAGGGTAGTCCTTTGGGAGCCCCAGGAGTTGGGTGAGAAGGAGCGTCAGGAAAACCCCGAAGCCCAACTCGGCTTTCCTCCACATTCCGAGGTCTCTGCTGCTCCAGGCTGGGTCCCTTCCGCCTGTCCCACCGCCGGGGGCGCTCATCGAAGCCCGAGAGGGGAGGCTTGGGGAGTGGTGGTGGGGTCCTCGCTGTAGC